>NC_092226.1:61556912-61629412 GCF_036320965.1 Panulirus ornatus
CGTTTGGGGTAAACAATGGAAACTTCTGTGGGGCCTGGATGTGGAAAGGGATCTGTGGTTTCGGTGCATTATACATGGCAGCTAGAGACTGAGTGTGAACGAATATGGCCTTTGTTGTCTTTTCCTAGCGATACCTCGCGCACATGCGGGAGGAGGGAGTTGTCATTTCATGTGTGGCGGGGTGGCGACGGGAATGAATGAGGGCAGACAGTATGTGCGCGAGGTATCGCTAGGAAAAGACAACAAAGGCCATATTCGTTCACCCTCAGGCTCTAGCTGTCATGTATAATGCACCGAAACCACAGCTCCCTTTCCATATCCAGGACCCACAAAACTTTCCATGGTTTACCCTAGACGCTTCACATGCCCTGGTTTAATCCATTGACAACACGTCGACCCAAGTATACCACATCGTTCCAATTCACTCTATACCTTGAACGCCTTTCACCCTTCTGCATGTTCAGGCCCCGATCACTCATAATCTTTTTCACTCCATCTTTCCACATCCAATTTGGTCTCCCACTTCTACTCGTTCCCTCCACCTCTGACGCATATATCCTCTTTGTCAATCTTTCCTCACTCATTCGCTCTATGTGACCAAACCACTTCAAAACACCTTCTGCTCTCTCAACCACACTCACTTTATTACCACACATCTCTCTTACCCTTTCATTACTTACTCGATCAAACCACCTCACACCACATATTGTCCTCAAACATCTCATTTCCAGCTCATCCACCCTCCTCCACACAACTCTATCTATACCCCACGCCTCGCAACAATATAACATTGTTGGAACCACTATTCCTTCAAATATACTCATTTTCGCTTTCCAAGATAGCGTTCTCGACTTTCACACATTTTTCAACGCCCCTAGAACTCTCACCCCCTCCCCCACCCTATGATTCACTTCCGTTTCTATGGTGCTCATCCTCCTCGAAGGCTTAGGTTGTGGTATTTGAATATGTGTGAATGTAACCAGATGAGAAAAAAGGAGAGACAGGTAGTATGTTTAAGGAAAGAACGTGGATGATTTGGCTCTACGTGAAACGAAGCTCAAGGGTAAAGGGTAAGAGTGATTTGAGAATGTCTTTGGAGTGAAGTCAGGGGTTGGTGAGAGGACAAGAGCAAAGGAAGTAGTAGCACTATCTCTGAAGCAGGAGTTGTGGGAGTATATGATAGAGTGTGAGTAAACTCTAGATTGATATGGATAAAACTGAAAGTGGATGAGAGGAATGGGTGATTATTGATGCCTATGCACCAGGTCATGAGAAGAAAAATCATGAGAGGCAAGTGCTTTAGGAGCAGCTGAGTGAGTATGTTAGAAGCTTTGATGTGAGGAAGTACCAGGAAAGATTGAGTTCAGAGTGGCAAAAGGTGAGAGCAAATGACGTAAGGGGAGTGGGGGAGGAATGGGAGTTATTTAAGGAAGCACTGATGGCTTGCGCAAAAGATGTTTGTGGCATGAGAAAGGGCAGATTAGAAAGGGTAGTGAGCGGTGGGAAGAAGAAGTAAGATTGTTAGTGAAAGAAAAGAGAGAGGCGTTTGGACGATTTTTGCAGGGATGTAGTGCGAATGACTGGGAGATGTATAAAAGAAAGCGACAGGAGGTCAAGAGCAAGGTGCAAGAGGTGAAAAAGAGGGCAAATGAGAGTTGGGGTCAGAGAGTGTCATTAAATCTTAGGGAGAATAAATAGATGTTTTGAAAGGAGGTAAATAAAGTGCGTAAGACAAGACAACATATGGGAACATCGGTGAAGGGGGCAAATGGGGAGGTAATAACAAATAGTGCTGAAGTGAGAAGGAGATGGGGTGGGTATTTTGAAGGTTTGTTGGATGTGTTTGGGATAGAATGGCAGATACAGATGTATAAGTTTGTTGAGTATTCCTGATAAATTATATGGTAGGATATTGATTGAGAGGTTGAAGGCATGTACAGAGCATAGATTAGGGAACAGCAGTGTGGTTTCAGAAGTGGTAGAGGATGTACAGATCAAGTGTTTGCTTTGAAGAATGTATGTAAGAAATACTTAGAAAAACAAATGGATTTTTGGATCCGGAGAACGCATATGATAGAGTTGATAGAGATGCTCTGTGGAAGGTATCAGTAATATATATATATAGTGTGGGAGGCAAGTTGTTAGAAGCAGTGAAAAGTTTCTATCGGGGATGTAAGGCATGTGTACGAGTAGGAAGAGTGATTGGTTCTCGGTGAATGTCGGTTAGCGGCAGGAGTGCGTGATGTGTCCATGATTGTTTGATTTGTTTATGGATGGGGTTGTTAGGGAGGTGAATACAAGAGTTTTGGAGAGATGGGCAAGTATGCTTTTCTGTTGTGGATGAGAGAGCTTGGGAAGTGAGTCAGTTGTTTTTCGCTGATGATACAGCGTTGGTGGCTGATTCGGGTGAGAAACTGCAGAAGCTGGTGACTGAGGTTGGTAAATTGTGTGAAGAAGAAAGCTATGAGTAAATGTGAATAAGAGCATGTTTATTGGGTTCAGTAGGGTTGAGGGACAAATCATTGGGAGGTAAGTTTGAATGGAGAAAACTGGAGGAAGTGAAGTGTTTTAGATATCTGGGATGGATTTGGCAGCGGATGGAACCATGTAAGCGGAACTGAGTCACAGGGTGGAGGAGGGGGCAAAGGTTCTGGGAGCGTTGAAGAAAGTGTGGAAGGTGAGAACGTTACCTCATAGAACAAAAACGGGTATGTCTGAAGCAATAGTGGAATAGTGGGTCCAAGAATGTTATATGGTTGCGAGGCATGGGCTATTGATAGGGTTGTGCGGAAGAGGGTGGATGTGTTGGAAATTAAATGCTTGAGAACAATGTGTGGTGTGCGTTGGTTTCATCGAGTAAGTAATGAATTGGTAAAAGAGATGTTTGGTAATAAAAAGAGTGTGGTTGAGAGAGCAGAAGAGAGTGTGTTGAAATGGTTTGGTCACATGGAGAGAATGAGTGAGGAAAGATTGACAAAGGGGATATATGTGGCAGAGGTAGAGGGAACGAGAAGTGTGAGACCAAATTGGAGGCGGAAGGATGGAGTGAAAAAGATTTTAAGCGATCGGGGCCTGAACATACGGGAGGGTGAGAGCGTGCAAGGAATACATTGAATTGAAACGACGTGGTATACCGGGGTCGACGTGCTGTCAGTGGATTGAACCATGGCATGTGAAGCGTCTGGGTTAAACCATAGAAATTTTTGTGGGGCCTGGATGTGGAAAGGGAGTTGTGGTTTCGGCGCATTATACATGACAGCTAGAGACTGAGTGTGAACGAATGTGGCCTTTGTTGTCTTTTCCTAGCGCTACCTCGTGTGGCAGTGTGGCGACGGATTGGATGAAGGCAGCAAGTATGAATATGTACATGTGTATATATGCATATGTCTGTGTATGTATATATATGTAAACGTTGAAATGCATAGGTATGCACATGTGCGTGAGTGAGCGTTTATGTATATATATGTATATGTGTGTGGATTGGGCCATTCTTTCGTCTGTTTCCTTGCGCTACTTCCCTAACGCAGGAGACGGCGATTAGGTATAATAAATGAATATATATATATATATATATATATATATATATATATATATATATATATATATATATATATATATATATATATATATTATCCCTGGGGATAGGGGATTAAGAATACTTCCCACGTATTCCCTGCGTGTCGTAGAAGGCGACTAAAAGGTGAGGGAGCGGGGGGGCTGGAAATCCTCCCCTCTCGTTTTTTTTCTTTTTTTAAATTTTCCAAAAGAAGGAATTTCCCGCGTTAGCGAGGTACCGCTAAGAACAGAGGACTGGGCCTTTTTTGGAATATCCTCACCAGGCCCCACTCTGTTCCTTCTTTTGGAAAATTAAAAAAAAAAACGAGAGCGGAGGATTTCCAGCCCCCCGCTCCCTCCCCTTTTAGTCGCCTTCTACGACACGCAGGGAATACGTGGGAAGTATTATTAATCCCCTATCCCCAGGGATATATATATATATATATATATATATATATATATATATATATATATACATATATATATATATATATATATATATATATATATATATATATATATATATATATATATATATATATTCCTATGAGTCCACGGGGAAAATGAAACACGAAAAGTTCCCAAGTGCACTTTCGTGTAATAATCACATCATCAGGGGAGACACAGGAGAGGAATATAACAGTCAGTTGATATACATCGAAGAGACGAAGCTAGGACGCCATTTGGTAAACATGTGATTGTCCAAACTTTCCTCTCTTGTGTCTCCCCTGATGATGTGATTATTACTCGAAAGTGCACTTGGGAACTTTTCGTGTTTCATTTTCCCCGTGGATTCATAGGAATATCTTGATCACGCGCAAAATTGTGATCCTTTCCAATATATATATATATATATATATATATATATATATATATATATATATATATATATATATATATATATATATATATATATATATACATATATATCACTGGGGTAGGGGAGAAAGAATACTTCCCACGTATTCCCTGCGTGACGTAAAAGGCGACTAAAAGGGGAGGGAGCGGGGGGGCTGGAAATCCTCCCCCTCTCGTTTTTGATTTTCCAAAAGGAGGAACAGAGAAGGGGGCCAAGTGAGGATTTCCCTCAAAGGCTCAGTCCTCTGTTCGTAATGCTACCTCGCCAATGCGGGAGACGGTGAATAGTATGAAAAAAAAAAAAAAAAAAAATATATATATATATATATATATATATATATATATATATATATATATATATATATTTATATATATATTGCCCATTTTCGGTTCTTTATCAGTGAAAACGCGAGTTGAGTGGACTGAAAGCTCAAACACACTTTATCACATTTCTTTTTTCTGGCTTTATGTGAAAGAACCACAAAATCTACATAGAATGTAGTTGTTTTCATACGAGGAAAAAAAAATCTGTTTCCGGAAAAACATAAAAATATATCGCAAGGAAAAATATATATGTACAGTGCTGTCCTTGCGTGCCAGAAGGACACAACTAACCACGCTCGGGGCAGGATATACTGTTATCAGCAGGTGGGTGCGTGAGGCTCCTAATGCCAGTGAAATGAGAAAAATAAAGCTTTAACACCGAGACTGTGAAAAGCTTTTGATCATCTTGGTCGTATGTATCGCATCACCTTCTGACCGTCTCTTTACTCAGGTAAAATGAGATTAAGTCGCCTGTCTCTTAATCGGATTTGTTTCTCAGTCAGGATCATCTCATCATGGCATCTCGCCCCCTGTTCTCTCCCTCTAATCTATCCGTCTTTTCAGAATTAAAGCGATCAAAGCTAATGACGATATCCACGATTAAGGACCGGTTTCAATATTGAAGGACGAGAATTCGATTGTCTAACCCATAAAACACACGTTTTTCTTTCTGTTTTGCTTTTACCCTCTGCTTGCTGTCTTTCAGGTAATTAATCGGACATGACTGCGCGATAAGTCTTTTCCTTCATTGGCCTTTTGCATCTCAACAGAATTCATGTGTAGCTTGACTTTTTCGTTTTGACTTCCGATATGTACAACTTTGTCCTCACCGATATCATAATTCATTCGCTACCTTCCAGCAGAGTCAGTCAGCCTGACTATGTCATCTTGTAGCTGTAGACGATCAGTTGCTGCTGTTGTAGATTTATTTCACAAATGAATATGATCCTCGAATCTTGGTATCTCACAACGTTGTCCAGTTTCTATATCACCGCTACATATAGCATTATAAGCGAGATCCCTGAGGCACGCCGCACACTACGTCTAACCATTCCAGAGTTGGACCATAAATCACTCTCCTTTATTTTGTTTTTTTTTTAATTTCTTTATTTTTTTCCTGGAAAACACCGCCAGTTTTCCAGAACAAATACCCAGGTCCATTTCTCTTTGTTGAAAAAACAATTCCAACACTTGATTCAATCACTCGAGTAGAACAAACCTTACATGAATTGTGATGAACTACCGTGCTCTTCTGTCACTGTTGTATATATAACAAAACATGGCAACTGTCTTATAGAAGTATGTTGTCATACGCTAACACGAACTGAGTGTAATGTACGAATTTCACAACGGTGTATAAGGTGCAGTCAGATATTACGCAGTAAATGATACAGTGAATATCACATACTACGTAGAGAAAAGTGCAAGAGGTGAAAAAAAGGGCAAATGAGAGTTGGGGTGAGAGAGTATCATTAAATTTTAGGGAGAATAAAAAGATGTTCTGGAAGGAGGTAAATAAAGTGCGTAAGACAAGGGAGCAAATGGGAACTTCGGTGAAGGGCGCAAGTGGGGAGGTGATAACAAGTAGTGGTGATGTGAGAAGGAGATGGAGTGAGTATTTTGAAGGTTTGTTGAATGTGTTTGATGATAGAGTGGCAGATATAGGGTGTTTTGGTCGAGGTGGTGTGCAAAGTGAGAGGGTTAGGGAAAATGATTTGGTAAACAGAGAAGAGGTAGTAAAAGCTTTGCGGAAGATGAAAGCCGGCAAGGCAGCAGGTTTGGATGGTATTGCAGTGGAATTTATTAAAAAAGGGAGTGACTGTATTGCTGACTGGTTGGTAAGGTTATTTAATGTATGTATGACTCATGGTGAGGTGCCTGAGGATTGGCGGAATGCGTGCATAGTGCCATTGTACAAAGGCAAAGGGGATAAGAGTGAGTGCTCAAATTACAGAGGTATAAGTTTGTTGAGTATTCCTGGTAAATTATATGGGAGGGTATTGATTGAGAGGGTGAAGGCATGTACAGAGCATCAGATTGGGGAAGAGCAGTGTGGTTTCAGAAGTGGTAGAGGATGTGTGGATCAGGTGTTTGCTTTGAAGAATGTATGTGAGAAATACTTAGAAAAGCAAATGGATTTGTATGTAGCATTTATGGATCTGGAGAAGGCATATGATAGAGTTGATAGAGATGCTCTGTGGAAGGTATTAAGAATATATGGTGTGGGAGGAAAGTTGTTAGAAGCAGTGAAAAGTATTTATCGAGGATGTAAGGCATGTGTACGTGTAGGAAGAGAGGAAAGTGATTGGTTCTCAGTGAATGTAGGTTTGCGGCAGGGGTGTGTGATGTCTCCATGGTTGTTTAATTTGTTTATGGATGGGGTTGTTAGGGAGGTAAATGCAAGAGTTTTGGAAAGAGGGGCAAGTATGAAGTCTGTTGGGGATGAGAGAGCTTGGGAAGTGAGTCAGTTGTTGTTCGCTGATGATACAGCGCTGGTGGCTGATTCATGTGAGAAACTGCAGAAGCTGGTGAATGAGTTTGGAAAAGTGTGTGGAAGAAGAAAGTTAAGAGTAAATGTGAATAAGAGCAAGGTTATTAGGTACAGTAGGGTTGAGGGTCAAGTCAATTGGGAGGTGAGTTTGAATGGAGAAAAACTGGAGGAAGTGAAGTGTTTTAGATATCTGGGAGTGGATCTGGCAGCGGATGGAACCATGGAAGCGGAAGTGGATCATAGGGTGGGGGAGGGGGCGAAAATCCTGGGGGCCTTGTAGAATGTGTGGAAGTCGAGAACATTATCTCGGAAAGCAAAAATGGGTATGTTTGAAGGAATAGTGGTTCCAACAATGTTGTATGGTTGCGAGGCGCGGGCTATGGATAGAGTTGTGCGCAGGAGGATGGATGTGCTGGAAATGAGATGTTTGAGGACAATGTGTGGTGTGAGGTGGTTTGATCGAGTGAGTAACGTAAGGGTAAGAGAGATGTGTGGAAATAAAAAGAGCGTGGTTGAGAGAGCAGAAGAGGGTGTTTTGAAGTGGTTTGGGCACATGGAGAGGATGAGTGAGGAAAGATTGACCAAGAGGATATATGTGTCGGAGGTGGAGGGAACAAGGAGAAGAGGGAGACCAAATTGGAGGTGGAAAGATGGAGTGAAAAAGATTTTGTGTGATCGGGGCCTGAACATGCAGGAAGGTGAAAGGAGGGCAAGGAATAGAGTGAATTGGAGCGATGTGGTATACCGGGGTTGACGTGCTGTCAGTGGATTGAAGCAGGGCATGAGAAGCGTCTGGGGTAAACCATGGAAAGCTGTGTAGGTATGTATATTTGCGCGTGTGGACGTATGTATATACATGTGTATGGGGGTGGGTTGGGCCATTTCTTTCGTGTGTTTCCTTGCGCTACCTCGCAAACGCGGGAGACAGCGACAAAGTATAAAAAAAAAAAAAAAAAAACGTAGCTTATAGCGAACGCTATACAAGTAATCATGCAAAAGTAAACGCATAGATACTCGGTCTAGAGTATGAAGTGAATGACTAGATGGTTGTAGACGTCGTCGTCTGCTGACCGGAGTGAAAGTAATTACTCTTGACTCGTCCGAAAACTTGACATGGTCTGTAGAAAAAAATGAAAATCCGTACATTATTTTACAATGCCTTTACATATTGTTTTGAATGATACTGTACATGAATTATGAGATGGTGGGAGAGACTTGGCAGTTTTGTCTCTCCCCAGAAATGATGAAAGACTACATTAAATACTTGGAGAGACCTCAAAGTTTGGTTCGAAGTTTCGGACGTGTTCAAACATGGCGAGTGTTTTGAGTCGAGGGGGACGTGTGGTGATAGGAACTGTGCAGTACGCTGAATAGACGTGACAACAGCACAGACAATCCTTAAACTTCTTTTCATTAACATACAGTGTCATGTTCAAGCCAGGAAGAAATGCCAACTGTGTAAATATAGGTAATATTCTGTGTAGGTTGAAACATATGATGCCTGACTGTGATGAAGAAGATAATGTGAAATCCTGAAGGCCGTTAGAACCTGACGATTGTCCCGGATCTTCTGATAATCCCCGGGTAACTGTTTTAGAGATTACATTGGAGTTTACATTGCTGATAATCCCAAGGTAACTGTATCAGAGATCACAATGGATTTTACATTTCTGATAATCCCCGGGTAACTGTATTAGAGATTACATTGGAGTTTACATTGCTGATAATCCCAAGGTAACTGTATCAGAGATTACAATGGATTTTACATTTCTGAAAATCTCCAGGTAACTGTATTAGAGATTACATTGGAGATTGAATTGATACAAGGGTGAAGATGAAAATACAGTACACTGTATGTTTTGCTGCAGGATACAGTTCTGAGCCAGTCTAAATACCTGCTACTCTCATGACTCATCTCAAGGCCGAGGTAAATGATCATGGCTATCTCACTGTGCACTCAGATATCTCAATAAACTTGCTGACACCAAATTGGAGGTGGAAGGATGGAGTGAAAAATATTTTGAGCGATTAGGGCCTGAACATAAAGGAGGATGAGAGGCGTGCAAGGAATAGAGTGAATTGAAACGATGTGGCACACCGGGGTCGACGTGCTGTCGGTAGATTGAATCAACGCATGTGAAGCGTCTCCGGTAAACCATGGACAGGTCTGTGAGACCTGGATGTGGAAAGGGAACTGTGGTTTCGGTGCATTACACTTGACAGCTAGAGACTGAGTGTAAACGAATGTGGCCTTTGTTGTCTTTTCTTAGCGCTAGCTCGTTGGAGGGAGGGGGAGAAGCTATTTCCTACGTGGCGGGGTGGCGACGGATTGCAGGGATTGGATGAAGGCAGCAAGTATGAATATGTAGATGTGTATATATGTTCATGTCTGAATATGTATATGCATGTATACGTTGAAATATATACGTATATAGATGTGCGTGTATGGGTGTTTATACATACATATGTTCATATGAGTGTTTGGGACATTCTTCGCCTACTTCCTTGCGCTACCTCCCTGACGCGGGAAACAACGATTAAGTATAATAATGACAATGATATATATATATATATATATATATATATATATATATATATATATATATATATATATATATATATATTTTTGTTTTTTCTTTTTTTTTTTGCCGCCGTCTCCCGCGCTTGCGAGGTAGCGCAAGGAAACAGACGAAAGAAATGGCCCAACCCACCCCCATACACATGTATATACATACGTCCACACACGCAAATATACATACCTACACAGCTTTCCATGGTTTACCCCAGACGCTTCACATGCCCTGATTCAATCCACTGACAGCACGTCAACCCCGGTATACCACATCGATCCAATTCACTCTATTCCTTGCCCTCCTTTCACCCTCCTGCATGTTCAGGCCCCGATCACACAAAATCTTTTTCACTCCATCTTTCCACCTCCAATTTGGTCTCCCACTTCTCCTCGTTCCCTCCACCTCCGACACATATATCCTCTTGGTCAATCTTTCCTCACTCATCCTCTCCATGTGCCCAAACCATTTCAAAACACCCTCTTCTGCTCTCTCAACCATGCTCTTTTTATTTCCACACGTCTCTCTTACCCTTACGTTACTTACTCGATCAAACCACCTCACACCACGCATTGTCCTCAAACATCTCATTTCCAGCACATCCACCCTCCTGCGCAAAACTCTATCCATAGCCCACGCCTCGCAACCATACAACATTGTTGGAACCACTATTCCTTCAAACATACCCATTTTTGCTTTCCGAGATAATGTTCTCGACTTCCACACATTCTTCAAGGCTCCCAGGGTTTTCGCCCCCTCCCCCACCCTATGATCCAC
Source organism: Panulirus ornatus (assembly GCF_036320965.1). Classification (NCBI taxonomy): domain Eukaryota; kingdom Metazoa; phylum Arthropoda; class Malacostraca; order Decapoda; family Palinuridae; genus Panulirus; species Panulirus ornatus. The sequence continues at coordinate 61,567,488 of NC_092226.1, forward strand.
TTCCGCTTCCATGGTTCCATCCGCTGCCAGATCCACTCCCAGATATCTAAAACACTTTACTTCCTCCAGTTTTTCTCCATTCAAACTTACCTCCCAATTAACTTGACCCTCAACCCTACTGTACCTAATTACCTTGCTCTTATTCACATTTACTCTTAACTTTCTTCTTTCACACACTTTACCAAACTCAGTCACCAGCTTCTGCAGTTTCTCACATGAATCAGCCACCAGCGCTGTATCATCAGCGAACAACAACTGACTCACTTCCCAAGTTCTCTCAACCATAACAGACTGCATACTTGCCCCTCTTTCCAAAACTCTTGCATTTACCTCCCTAACAACCCCATCCATAAACAAATTAAACAACCATGAAGACATCACACACCCCTGCCGCAGACCTACATTCACTGAGAACCAATCACTTTCCTCTCTTCCTACACGTACACATGCCTTACATCCTCGATAAAAACTTTTCACTGCTTCTTACAACTTGCTTCCCACACCATATATTCTTAATACCTTCCACAGAGCATCTCTATCAACTCTATCATATGCCTTCTCCAGATCCATAAATGCTACATACAAATCCATTTGCTTTTCTAAGTATTTCTCACATACATTCTTCAAAGCAAACACCTGATCCACACATCCTCTACCACTTCTGAAACCGCACTACTCTTCCCCAATCTGATGCTCTGTACATGCCTTCACCCTCTCAATCAATACCCTCCCATACAATTTACCACGAATACTCTACAAAATTATACCTCTGTAATTTGAGCACTCACTCTTATCCCCTTTGCCTTTGTACAATGGCACTATGCAAGCATTTCGCCAATCCTTAGGCACCTCACCATGAGTCATACATACATTAAATAATCTTACCAACCAGTCCACTATACAGTCACCCCCTTTTTTAATAAATTCCACTGCAATACCATCCAAACCCGCCGCCTTGCCGGCTTTCATCTTCCGCAAAGCTTTTACTACCTCCTCTCTGTTTACCAAATCATTTTCCCTAACCCTCTCACTTTGCACTCCACCTAGACCAAAACACCCTATATCTGCCACTCTATCATCAAACACATTCAACAAACCTTCAAAATACTCACTCCATCTCCTTCTCACATCACCATTACTTGTTATCACCTCCCCATTAGCCCCCTTCACTGAAGTTCCCATTTGCTCCCTTGTTTTACGCACTTTATTTACCTCCTTCCAAAACATCTTTTTATTCTCCCTAAAATTTAACGATACTCTCTCACCCCAACTCTCATTTGCCCTCTTTTCTCACCTCTCGCACCTTTCTCTTGACCTCCTGCCTCTTTCTCTTATACATCTCCCACTCTTTTGCATTCTTTCCCTGCAAAAATCGTCCAAATGCCTCTCTCTTCTCTTTCACTAGTAATCTTACTTCTTCATCCCACCACTCACTACCCTTTCTAATCAACCCACCTCCCCCGCTTCTCATGCCACAAGCATCTTTTGCGCAAGGACAAGAGCAAAGGAAGGAGTAGCACTACTCCTGAAGCTGGGGTTGTGGGAGTATGTGATAGAGTGTAAGAAAATATATTCTAAACGGTGAAGAGCTTGTAGATTTTTGTGCTGAAAAATGACTGGTGATTAGGAATACTTGATTTAAAAAGAGGGATATACATAAGTATTCGTATGTATGTAGGAGAGATGGCCATAGAGGGTTATTATATTACGTGTTGATTGATATGCGCATGAAAGAGAGACTTTCGGATGTTGATGTGCTGACAGGGGCAACTGGAGGGATATCCGATCATTATCTTGTGGAGGCGAAGGTGAAGGTTTGTAGAGATTTTCAGAAAAGAAGAGAGAATGTTGTGGTGAAAAGAGTGGTGAGAGTAAGTGACCTTAGAAAGGCTTTTGAAGAAGTACCAGGAGAGATTGAGGGTAGAATGGAAAAAGAGGATAGCAAATGACGTAAGGGGAGTGGAAGATGAATGGGTTTTATTTAGGGAAGCAATGATGACATGTGCAAAAGATGCGTGTGGCATAAGAAAGGTGGGAGGTGGACAGATTAGAAAGGGTGGTGAGTGGTGGGATGAAGAAGTAAGATTGTTAGTGAAAGAGAAGAGAGAGGCGTTTGGATGATTTTTGCAAGGAAATAGTGCAAATGACTGGGAAATGTATAAAAGAAGGAGGTAGGTCAAGAGAAAGGTGTAGGAGGTGAAAAAGAGGGCAAATGAGAATTGGGATGAGAGAGTATCGTTAGATTACAGGGAGAATGAGATGTTTTGGAAGGAGGTAAATAGAGTGCGTAAGACAAGAGAACAAATGGAACATCGGTGAAGGAGACTAAAGGAGAGGTAATAACAAGTAGTGGTGAAGTAAGGGGATGGAGTGAGTATTTTGAAGTTTCTTTGAATGTTTTTGATGATAGAGTGGCAGATATAGGGTGTTTTGGTCGAGGTGGTGTGCGAAGTGAGAAGGTCGGGGAGAATGGTTTGGCAAACATAGAGGAGGTAGTGAAAGCCTTGCGGAAGATGAAAGCCGGCAAGGCGGCGGGTTTGGATGGTATTGCAGTGGAATTTATTAAAAGAGGGGGCGACTGTGTTGTTGTATGGTTGGTGAGGATATTAAGTGTATGTATGATTCATGGTGAAGTGCCTGAGGATCAGCAGAATGCATTCATAATGCCATTGTACAAAGGCAAAGGGGATAAAGGTGAGTATTCTAATTACAGAGGTATAAGTTTGTTGAGCATTCCTCGGAAATTATATGGTAGGGTATTGATTGAGAGGGTGAAGGCATGTACAGAACATCAGATTGTATGTTCAGGTCCCGATCGCTGAATATATTTTTTACTCCATCCTTCCACCTCCAATTTGGTCTCCCACTTCTCCACTTTCCCTCTACCTCTGACACATATATCCTCTTTGTCAATCTTTCCTCGCTCATTCCTCTCCATGTAACCAAACCATTTCAATACACCCTCTTCTCTTCTCTCAGCCACACTCTCTTTATTACCTCACATCTCTCTTACCCTCTCATTACTTACTCGATCAAACCACCTCACATCACCTATTGTCCTCAAACGTTTCATTTCCAACACATCCACCCTCTTCCGCACAGCCCTATCTATAGCCCACGCCTCGCAAACATATAACATTGTTGGAACCACTATTCCTTCAAACATACCCATTTATGCTCTTCGAGATAACTTTCTCGCCTTCCACACATTCTTCAACGTTCCCAAAGCCTTCGCCCCCTCCCACATCCTGTAAGTCACTTCCGATTCCATGGTTCCATCCGCTGCCAAATCCACTCCCAGATATCTAAAACACTTCACTTCCTCCAGTTTTTCTCCATTCAAACTTACCTGCCAGTTGACTTGTCCCTCAATCCTGCTGAACCTAATAACCTTGCTCTTATTCACATTTACTCTCAGCTTTCTTCTTTCACACCCTTTACCAAACTTAGTCACCAACCTCTGCAGTTTCTCACCCGAATCACCCACCAGCGCTGCATCATCAGTGCACAACATCTGGCTCACTTCCCAAGCCCTCTCATCGACAACAGACTGCATAATTGCCACTGTCTCCACTACTGTTGCATTCACCTCCCTCACAACCCCATCCATAAGCAAATTAAACAACCATGGAGACATCACACACCCCTGCCGCAGACCGACATTCACTGAGAACCAATCACCCTCCTCTCCTCCTACTCGTGCACAAGCCTTACATCCTTGGCAGAAACTTTTCCCTGCTTCTGGCAACTTACTTCCTACACCATATACTCTTAAAACCTTCCATAAAGCATCTTTATCAATTCTATCATATTCCATCTACAGATCCATAAATGCTACGTACAAATCCATTTGTTTTTCTAAGTATTTTTCACTCACATTCTTCAAAGCAAACACCTGATCCACACATCTTCTATCACTTCTGAAACCAGATGCTCTTCCCCAGTCTGATGCTCTTTATATGCCTTCACGCTCTCAATCAATACCCTCCCAGATAATTTCCCAGGAATACTCAACAAACCTATGCCTCTGTACTTTGAACACTCACCTTTATCCCCTTTGCCTCTGTACAATGGCACTATGCAGGCATTCCGCCAACCCTCAGATACTTTAACATGGTCCATACATACATTGTATATCTTTGCCAACCAATTAAAAACAGTCACCTGCTTTTGTGATAAATTCCACTGTAATACCATCCAAACCCGCCGCCTTGCCGGATTTCACCTTCCGCAAAGCTTTCACTACCTCTTTTCTCTTTACCAAAACATTCTCCCTGACGCTCTAATTCCGCACACCACTTCGACCAAAACACCCTATATCTACCACTCTATCATCAGTCACATTCAACAAACCTTGAAAATACTCTCTCCATCTCCTCACTTCATCACTACCTGTTATTACTTCCCCACTTGCCTCCTTCACCGATGTTCCCATTTGTTCTCTTGTCTTACGCACGTTATTTACCTCCCTCCAAAACATCTTTTTATTCTCCCTAAAGTTTAATGATACTTTCTCACCCCAATCCTCATTTGCCCTCTTTTTCAACCCTTGCACCTTTCTCTAGACCTCCTGCCGCTTTCTCTTATACACCTCCCAGTCAATTGTATTACATCCCTGCAAGTATCGTCCAAACGACTCTCTTTTCTCTTTCACTAACAACATTACTTCTTCATCCCACCACTCACCTCCCTTTCCAATATATACCACATGCGTCTTTTACGCAAGCCATTACTGCTTCCCTAAATACATCCCATTTCTCACCCACTCCCCGGGTACCCATTTATCAAACAGCTGGTTTTGCTTTGGGCTGCCTGCCGCTCCCGGAAATCGAACCCGGGCGTGCCAGTAAGGGTATCATGGTCAGCGCGAGTGTGTGTGTGTGTGTGTGTGTGTGTGTGTGTAATTTCGGTAAACTAGAATTTTGCTAAAATTCTCATTTACTCAAAAAAATAAATATGTGGATTACCAAGATCACTCCTCCATCATTATTTGATATGAAATACAATTATGATACATCTCTTTCTGTACTTGTTATTATTCCAGCTAATGAAACAAAAGATCATCTCTTGTTACTTACAAGGGAAGGTTGAAGGCTTTTACACTCAACCAACATGTACATATCATTACTCAGTTCTTTTGTGGGCCTCAAATAGTTACTCAGATAAATGACTCTCATTCTTGTTTAACTATGTCCTTTAATTATTCATCATCAGCTATTATAAGATTATCCTCCCTTCCTGTATTGCATTTTCAGCTTCTTACCTTCATCTCCCGTGTAGGAGACATGCAACCTTAATGTGGATCCGAAATTCCTTTAACTAGACCCAGCAAGACTCCGATACGAGTCTCTAATTATGATAATGCGTCCCTCGGCTGGACAAGCAACGCTTCCTCCACCAATATGTCCACTCGCAAAATTCGGGGAAAAAAGTAATTTGAATGTAAATGATGATCAATAGGGAAGCAGAGACATTGTAACGTGAGTGTAAATGTTGCTGTGTACACCCGTGTCATTAACTTACCGCATATGTGGGTCTTGGGTGAAGCATTATGTGGAGTGTCAGGTGTACTTCAAGACGGTAATGTCATGTGTACCTTAGGTACATGTACCATGTGTACTTCGGGGTGTAGGATCAGGTGTACCTGGAAAATACTGCTTCATATGTACCTGTAAATTGCTGTACCATGTGTACCTGGAGGGTGTAGTATCAGGTGTACCCTGGGAATGTAGCTTCATGTATACCTGTAATTTGGTGTACCATGTGTACCTGGAGGGTGTAGTACCAGGTGTACCCTGGGAATGTAGCTTCATGTATACCTGTAATTTGGTGCACCACGTATAACTGGAGGGTGTAGCATCAGTCCACCCTCATGTGACAACTTTGGTTTGCTGCCTCTGATGCATAATTTCTGTCGAGGGGGCCTTGAAGAATGTGTGGAAGTCGAGAACATTATCTCGGAAAGCAAAAATGGGTATGTTTGAAGGAATAGTGGTTCCAACAATGTTGTATGGTTGCGAGGCGTGGGCTATGGATAGAGTTGTGCGCAGGAGGATGGATGTGCTGGAAATGAGATGTTTGAGGACAATGTGTGGTGTGAGGTGGTTTGATCGAGTGAGTAACGTAAAGGTAAGAGAGATGTGTGGAAATAAAAAGAGCGTGGTTGAGAGAGCAGAAGAGGGTGTTTTGAAGTGGTTTGGGCACATGGAGAGGATGAGTGAGGAAAGATTGACCAAGAGGATATATGTGTCGGAGGTGGAGGGAACAAGGAGAAGAGGGAGACCAAATTGGAGGTGAAAAGATGGAGTGAAAAAGATTTTGTGTGATCGGGGCCTGAACATGCAGGAGGGTGAAAGGAGGGCAAGGAATAGAGTGAATTGGAGCGATGTGGTATACCGGGGTTGACGTGCTGTCAGTGGATTGAAGCAAGGCATGTGAAGCGTCTGGGGTAAACCATGGAAAGCTGTGTAGGTATGTATATTTGCGTGTGTGGACGTATGTATATACATGTGTATGGGGGGGGGGGCCATTTCTTTCGTCTGTTTCCTTGCGCTACCTCGCAAACGCGGGAGACAGCGACAAAGTATAAAAAAAAGAAAAAAAAATATATATAACATCAACCGTTTTACTTCCACCATACGTGATGGTTGGATCATAAATGAGAGGAAACAGATTTGTTTGGCATGAATGATTTAGTCGGAAACCGTTCCGAGTATAGTTGTTTTATGTTGGTTCTCTATGTGATGTACGCTCTTTTCTCAAATGATGGTTGCTGTGTATGTGGTCAGTAACGTCTTTGACTCCACTACTCAATGAAGAACAGCTCTGAAGGTGCAGGAGGCCTTGGGTAAAGGGTTATGCTCTTGTATGATGATAATGTGTGGTTTCTTGGTGCATGTGTGACTATAAGGGGTACCGTCTCAGGGTTCATTTGAAGAGGCCCATCGCATGTATTAGGATATCAAAGTGGCGGTTGTAGAGTGTGTGTGTTTGTGTGTGTGTGTGTGTGTGTGGATTGCCCCTTATATGTCCATGGGCGTTTAACAAAACAAAAGGCTCACGATCCAAGCCGATGTTCGAGAAGTAAGCAGCTAAACTCCCATCCTTCATCATGGATCTCCTGTTCAGAGCCGGTGTGGATACAGGTACAGGAACATCAAGTGAATGATAAAATAAGGCACAAAAAAGCCGAACTTTTTTCATTTTTTCATCTTTATTCATTTATTTATTTATGTATTTCTTTTTTTCTCTCTTTCTTTCCTTGTTTCTTTCTCTTCTCTGCGACAGCTTGAAATAATATCGTCTCTCACCGTAGTTCAGGCATGTACACGTGCAGTACCGTCTCGCTTTAAAGTTACTTTTAGGAAGGAAATTGAGTCTGACGAAGCCAAAGAATTCAGTACAAAAAGCCAATTTCATGCTTGCACGCACACGCATACTGACGTCACGTAACAACTATGGCTGTCATTACCATACGCACCATACAGATGTTGATATGAACTGCCACAGAGCCGAAATATACTGACAGATACTGAAATTTTGACATACAGGTATCTAAGTGGGAGGAATCTCTTTGCAGTAGCTCGAGGCGCGAACTCTACTTAAATCTGCTGGATAGTTCCTTAATCCAAGTAGGGGAGAAGACTGCTCAAGTCGAGAACGAACGTGGATTTCGTTAGTTATGTTAAAGTTGAGTAAATTTTCAATACTGCATGAAAGTTACGCACAAACACCAGACTATAAACTTGCAGATTATAATGATCTTCTCATTGCTCTTCACAGGCAAACCTGGTATTATATCGTCTATGGAAACGATATGAATGTTGCTTGGGAGAGCTTCAGTAAGACTTTCAAAACAGTAGAGGGAACAAATACGCCAGTGCGCTGTAGATGGTCTTTTTCAAGAACGTAGCCAAAGTGCTGGAGCCATGAAAAAAAAATGGTACCTGTTGTCTAGAAAATAGTACATAGATGACAGAATGATTTATGTAAACTTATGTAGAGAATTTAAGAAACTTGTGCGACAAATCAAACGTTAGAATGAACTAAATATTGGCAAAAATAACAAAATAAACCAGAAGGAGTCTTCGAGCTAAGTTAGAAGCAAGAGTTATTACTCAATCATTTGGCTGATTAGGTATGGAAAACAGTTCATTTGTTTCAACAGAGCGAAGTCATGGAAAAAGATTTGAATTTTCTTACATCTGTATTCACAATTAAAGACATTTCCATGTAGTTGCAAAGAGAGAGAGAGAGAAGGTTCTGCGACATACTGATATAATAGTTGAAGATAAACATACTACAATAAAAGCAATAAAGGCAAACAGAGCAGCAAGCCCTGATCAGTTTCGTCTGAGGAAAATGAAACAAGCGAAAAAGAGATGATGAAACCCTTGGCTGCGTTATACCATGAGTCACTTTCTATGGGGAAAGTTCCACAGAGGGTGGAAGTTTGCCAGTGTAACACCGATTTTCAAAATAGCTGGTAATTCGCTGTTCAGTGTTTATCGTCAGTAAGCTTAACGTCTGTAGTTGGTCCACTAATGTTAACCATCTTTAGGGACAAAACTATAACTTCTCAAGAGCACCACCACTTGATAAATGATTCTCATCATGGGTTTTCGACGAAATCGCTCATGTCTGACAAATCTGCTTCATTTCCTTTACGATATAATCAGTATGGAAGTAAAGCAGTTGATGTCTCCGATTTAGATTTGAATTTTGAAAAGAATCCAATAAAGTTCCGCATCAAAGGTCACAAGCAAAGCTTCAGTAATGTGCCACAAACATCAGTCTTAGCATAGTTTCACTTTCTACCAGTGCATAGCAAACGGTCTATTTCTAGAACGGAAGCCAAAGCGGTGGAACGATGGAATGAAAAAGTACCTCTTGTCTTTGGGAATTCCCTCGTAAGAAACTCATAAGGACCAACAGCCAACATGTTTTAGAGTGCGTTATGTAAATTTGCGTAGAGAAAGTAAGAGACATACGACACAGTGAACGTCAATATGAAGCGCATGTTGCTGAAAATAGCAAAAGAAACCCAAAGGAATTTCATAGTCATGTTAGAAGCAAGAGAGTCATTACCTCGTCCATCGATCCATTAATTACGGAAAATTGTGACCTTTTTCAAGGCAACAAAGCCATGACAAAAATCTTACATGACTATTTTGCATCTGTATTTACGACTTAAGACACAACTCAAGTCCGGAATCCAGTTTCATTGGTAAGAAAGGAAAACGTCTCGCAACAAAGTGACATAAACGTTGAAGACATATTATCAGAAATAAACGGAATGACAATAAATAAAACGGCAGACCCTGATAAACGGAATGAAAATAAATAAAACGGCAGACCCTGATAAACGGAATGAAAATAAATAAAACGGCAGACCGTGATAGGTGTTATCTGAGGACAATGAAAGAGGCGAAAACAAGAGCTTGTTCAGCCCTTGACTACTTTATTCAGTAAGTCACTTGCTGCAGAAAAGTTCCAGATGAATAGAAGTTTCTCAATGTATCACCGATGTTTAAGAAAGATTATAGCTTACTGCCCGGAAACCATCATACAATTAGATCAAAGCCTGTACTTGGAAAAAACATGGAAAACATCATTCGAGATATAATTGTAAACCATTTCGAAGACTTCATAAACTACTCTTAACATGGTTTTCTAAGAAATCGCTCATATTCGACAAAACTAATTTTTTTGAGAAATGCTCAACATGTATGGTGGAAGTAAAGTAGATGATGTTTTCTATCTAGATTTTCAAAAAGCATTCGATAAGGTTCCACATTAAAGGTTACTATTAGAATAAACTCATAAGGCATAGATGGAGTTGTGCTCCTGTGGATATATTGGATGAGTGGCTGTAAATAACGAGTTGTGATTTATTGTCACGCCTCAGGTTGGTTAGACGTAACAAGGGGAGTGCCACAAGGATCAATCTTGGGACCAGTTCTCTTTCTCATATATGTTAATGATACTGATAATGGACTGCACTGTAAGATATCAAAATTCGCTGCTGATAGTAAGCTGAGAAATAAATCTACATATAAACTTGAACGTTTACACCTTCCAACCGACATAAGCAAACTGATTTACTAGTCTCATAGGTGGCAAGCGAAGCTTCATACCTATATATGTAAAGCTTTACATATCGGTAGTAATAACAAAAAGACGAGCCACATAATGAATTCTGTTAAACTGTAAATGTTAAAGGAGGAAAAATTCTTGGGTTTAGAAGCAGGGCCTTCGACTTTAAACCTATGAAAATCATCCTTACTCTTTACAGTTCACTGGTTCGTCCACATCTTGAATATTGTGTTCAGTTTTGATCACCCTATTCTAAAAGATAAGGTAAAGACAGAATGAAGAGAGTACACGTCGAGCTGCCAAGATGATTCCTAAGAAACAAAACCAATGAGAGCCGAGTGAACGATTCGAATCTTTTAGCTTAGAAAAGAAAAGGTTAAGAGGTGATCTAATAACAGTGTGCAAAATTATCAAAGGTTTTCACAATCTTGATATAACAAGCTAACTGAAACTTAACTCGTCTGATTTCGCTCGAAGTAATGGATACAACAAACTCATGGGCAAACAACTTACCTCGGATGAGGCAATGTACCTTTTCTTCAACAGATAGCTTAACCTGCTCATTAAAGTAGTTGAAAGCAGTACGACAGATACGTTTGAAGACAGACTTGACACGCATTTCGCTTCAAGTTCACGACATATATCACTTGCGTTTCCTTAGTCACATTAACAGTTTTGCAGGTTATTCTTCTTGAATTATCTGTATGCCTTCCAAATTTGACCACATTAATCAGTTTGTTTCTGATATCTTCCAGTGTCAGAAACAGCTTCGAAATGACCCAGCAGTCTGTTTCTGTTTGAATTTATTTCTATTCCTTTGCATTCACATATGCACTAATGATAATGACAGCATTAATCAACAAATTTTGACCTTTTATGTTTCAAAGATGAAAGATGTTAGTCTTTATGGGTACTGAGATCCTGAACACGTCAATGACCATGAAAACGATCGATTGAATACGAATCGTTTTCCAGATTGATGACGCAAGATACAGTCACTGTCTTACCTCGATTCAACGTGACGCCTTTTCGCCAGTCGCTTGTATGTATACATGTCCTGGATCATCACTTGTTACCGTCTACCAATAGTCTGCTGATATCGCTGAACTACATTTACTCTAGTATCATTTCGAAATCACCGAGTTGTCGTGATAGAAGCGTTCGCCGAGCTGATCGGTAGGTGAAGAGCTCGCGGATCTGTGGACTGACGAAAACACCCTTCTTGATCTTCGCCTCACTAAGCTTTGGGAATATCCCACCGAGGTAGCTAAACGTTGACCCAGTTACATCTATAGCCTTAACAAAGTTCTTCACGCGGTCCAGTTTGAGGTACAGAGGTGGTAGCAAAATCTTGCTGGATTCTGCCAGCGGCTGGTGCTGAGCGTTCTTTGTTCCTGGTTCCAGCGACTGTCTGGAAGCCCAGTACCTCTTGTTGTAATGGGAAGTCTTTCCTTGGCTGTCCTATTCACACTGGATTCAGCAAAACTGCCGTTGGTGTTTCTTGTGGTTTATGCAGTTCAAAAGAGGTTTTATATTGCTGTATGATTCCATGATGAGGACTGCTCGACCAACTGAGATTCACTTCAACACATTTCCATCATACAGCAGAACAGTTTTTAAACTTAAACGAATGTATGAACAGTCTTCATTCCCCAGGGTTATGATCACTACTGAGGGCTGCTGTCTAACCATCTACATCGTTGCAGGCGACGAGTTTACCTTCCGTCTTAAAAGATGGAGCGAAATATCTCTATCAGGATTGAAACATAGACATTGTCATATTTTCATCCAGGAGATTCCACTGTTGCAGTCTCAAGCCCAGAAGTTCTGCCTTACTCTACGACAATTCCAGATCTCTGATGAGGTCGCATGATTAATATTACGTCATCTTGATGTTGATGGCTGATATGTTTAACACATCTTGTCATCCTGTTCGTCATGCGATTCCAGGAAAAATGAGTCTGGGCGTTCCAGGACGGGAGGTCCTTCACTGTGGGCACCGGGCGCATAACAGATGGCATATTCGGATAGCTTATGGTCCATCTTTTGTCTTGGAAATACCTTGCTGGCCTGGAGGCAGCATGCAGAAGTAACTCTCACTGACGTGATGTATCGGCTTCCCACACATCATGGACGCGGCAAAAGGCATCGATCGCCTTTTTGTAATTCAACCAACTGCGAAGGTTTGTTGCATAAGCACTACGGCATATGTGTGGGTACCATCTCTTGTCCAGTTCCTCAGAATTAAAGCCAACGTAATCATTGTAGGCTTTTTCGATGATCGGGAATATGGCGCGCTTCTGTGATGCAATAGTTACTTCTCTACAATCATGATGATAGCTATCCGCATTGTTCACGCACTTGCGATGCAGCCTTGTTGACGTTTGGTAATGGAATCACTCAACAGTTAGTCACGCGTGGCCCTTTCGCACAAACGTAGCAGCACATTTCAGCAGAATAACGGAAAACATGCACAAGGGACTGCAAGAAGCATTGTGTTGTATTCGTAAAAAGAAATTGGCTTTCTTTCTGATTACAACATTTAAGCCAACTCCAACTCGAATACTGACTTCGGGGTACGATTCAACAACTGCATGACAAGAGTATGACACGCGAAGAAATGCTTTGGTACGAAAAAGACTTCAGTAAATGAGCACAACACATGTACACTGACAGACTCCCTAGAAGATGATGAGCAGCAAGTAAGGTGATAATCTTACCTGGCTGCTGAATGCATCATGCACTTCTCGCGCTTAGGGTTACCAGATCTTGCCTTAAAGCCGCTCACCTGCAAAACCAGTGCAAATCGGACATATCACAGGACCAATACCGTATCTTCAAGACTAAAGCCAGTTATCAGCTTTTGGGGTCATATTTGTACTCAGTGTCCCAAAATGCGTCAAGTTTTGCTTCCTTCATTTCCGAAACAGTTTGGCTGACGATCAATGTGATGGTCTGCATATTAAGTTATCAAAATTAGTAAGAGAAACTCAGCTGGGAAATAAATGTACAAATGAAAATGAACGTCGGCCACTTCATACAGACGACGACAGTGTGATGGACTGGGCTTATGTGTAGCAAATGAACTGATCATCAGCAAGGTCAAAGTTTTATGTATCAGCTGTAAAAACGAGAGGTTAAGCTACAGCATGAATCATGCTGAGCAACAATAAAGGTAAATGAGAGGAAGAAGACTTGGGTGTGATATACTTTGGTAACCTAAAGCCAAGTCAGCAGTGCACAAATGCAGTAAAAAAAAAATGAACAAGATTTTTGGATTTACAGGAAAGGCTTTCAAATGTGAGTCAGGGAGATTCTTCCCACTCTTTATTATTCACAGGCTGAACATTGTGTTCAGTTCTGGTCACCCTACACTTGAAAAAGAGATGGTCATCCTACTTAGAAAAAAGAAAAAAGACTTAGACAGAATGGAGACAATAAAGCGTAGAGCTACGAAGTTGCTTCCAAGACGGAGGAACAGAATATATAAGAGCCAACGAAACGTGTCACATTCATTCAACTTACAAAAGAGAAGGTTGAGAGGTTATCTAAGTTTTCTAAACCATTAAAAGGTTTGGGTAATCTCAGTCTAATGAGCTACATAAAGCTTCACTCGCTTGACTTTACTCGTAGTAATGGATGCAAACTCGCGCACCACCAACGTTGTACCTCGAATACGGCGGAGTGAAACACGATTATGAACACATGAAATGATTTACCAGTTAGGGTGGTTGACCACAATACTAAAGATATTTTTAATAATGCATTAGGTAAATATTTCTCTTCAAATCCACGATGAACATTATTTGCGCCTCTCTCAAATGTACAATTTACATAATTTTCTCTTGGAATCATCTGCATTTCCTTCTGTTCTTACCACAATAGCGAATTATTTATATTGTCCCTTTTAAAACAAAACAACCTTTTAAGGACACAGTGGTTTATTGATGTTTGAATTTCTTTGTATTTCTGTGTACTCATTACTATTCCTTTGACACATGATGTAATTTCCCACCTTAACACTCCTTCCATGTGAACGTTTGTTACATCAAAAGATGATATAGAAAAGATAAAGATCGTTAGAACGTATGTGATCACCTATTCTTACTGAACGGGATGATAAGATAACATTTCGCATGAAACGTGATTCCAACATCATTTTTATTTTCTAAGCTCATTTTCCTTTTCTTTGTCAATACCAGACTAACGCTAAGCCACCAAAACACTGGCGATCATTACTATGTTGGTTTACTCTCCGTTTATGTCAAGTCCATGAACCGTTCTAGCGGGTTATCGAGACAGCGAACGTGTAGGGAGAGGAGAAATTGAACGCGGCCTGAGATGGTGGCGATTAACTCATAGCGAACCTCCACAACAGCGACTAACACACCAGCCAACACCACATCAGCTTCAAGCCAGTACACAACTTCAGGATATCGGTGTGGTACAGCTTACTGTTTCCTTAAGCAGTTCTGTGTCACCATATATGTTTATGTCATGCCATCTACGCCTCGATCATTTTGTTGTCTCCTACACTGATCAAAGGATCTAATGGAGGTGGATCGATTTATTTACAGAAACAAAATCTCCTTTCCTTGCCATCCTGACTTAATGGCTTCCGCACTCACTCGTTCACTCCCTTATATTCCGTCTTTCCCCCATCAAGCAGGTATAGTGATGTTACACAAATCACTCACATGAGACAAATACATTACAACCTCATCAACACTACTTCCACCACTATTTCATCCACAGTCGGATTGAAAAATCTGATCTATACACATCTTTCATCACTGAACCTTTCTGGTTCGTCATCCATACCAGGTTTGTAATGTGTCCTCACGATGGGTCAGTCAACCATAAGAACAATGAGAAGACTTTAGTCACCAGGGATCTTGCATCTGTTCCTCCTGCCTTTGTTTACTTAGCTTTGTGTCACCAGAGGTTATTACGCCCCAAATCTTTTTCCTCATTAACCTTATGTTATTCAACAGAATTCTCATTGTAGTGTACCTGTTCGTTTTCACAATCGATCTATAAAACTTTACACTTATCAATATTATGATTCATTTTCCACCAATAAGTTCAGTCCATCAGGTCGTCTTTCAATCTGCAAGTTCAGTTTTAGAAATGTTTTCTAGCTAAATATCGTCCGTAAATTTTGGTGTCTTACAATGCAGCCTATTATCACTATCATCAGATACATGAGAAAGAGAGCCGGTCCCACGACTGATCCCCATAGCACAGCACTTGTTACGTCTAACCATTCTGAAGCTGGACCATGAATCACTGCACTGCTTCCGGCAGTTGACCAGTTTCCTAACCACCGACTTATAACCTCATCTTATACTGTGTGACCTAGCGTTTGCTAGCGACCTTTAGTGCGGAAATCGAACAGATTTGTCAGACGAGCGATTTCGTCGAAAAACCATTGCTGAGAACTGTTGATTAATTGTGATTCGCTGAATGGTTTTCAATTTTGTCTTGAATCATTGTTTCAATTAGTTTTCCAACTACAGAGGTTAAGCTAACTAGACGATGAATACCGGTGTTACATCGGGAATCTTTCATATAGAATTTTTCCCGCAGTGAATTACTTACTGAAAAGATTAGTCAACAAACTGTTTCAATTCTGTCTTGAATCATTGTTTCAATTAGTTTTCCGACTACAGACGTTAAGCTAACTGAACGATGATTTCCGGGTAGTGAGTTATTATCTTTTCTTGAAGATCGATGTTACATTCCTGTTTTTCAGTTTCTTCGAATAAAACTTATGAAGAATTGCCATTTTATTTACTCTCATTCTGTTTCCTGCTGACTGTATGTTGCAGAATGTTCTCCTGTTAATTAAATGAAACTGGAGTCGGGGCACTTGTCTTCGATCGTAAATGCAGACGTCAAAAAATCATTTAAGATATTTCTATGACTTCGTTATTTTGAGCTAAAATACCATATTCCATAATCAATGAACTTGTTAATTGAGTGAAACCTCTCTCACTTCTAATGGCGCTTTAGAATTCCATAGTATTTCTTTCACTATTTTTGATAAATGTTTAATACTGAAGTTGACTTTTTTGTATAAATGTCATAGTTTTTCTGCGCAAATCAATATAATGGACTCTATCATTTTGTTCTTGGTCGCTCTGAGTTTCTTATGCGCTATTTTCTAAGACAACAACAGCATCTCTTTATTCCATTGTTCCACCAACTTGCCTCAGTACTGGAAATAAACCGTCTGCTACACTTTGGGACATGTTCCCTCTACTGCTTTGAAGGTTTTACTGAAGCTTTTCCAAGTTACTTATATGTTGTTTTCATTGATCACATCATCCCAGATTTGCCTGTGAAGATCATTGAAATAAACAAGTCTAAAATCTGGTATCTCTTAGTGACAGTTATGTTGACCAACATCACCTATAGTGTTGAGAACCACCGGAAAAATAATTTGTCGATGATCACTTGCTCCAAACCGTTTTTTGTTCTATCTTAAACATTATCTCTTACAATTGAAATGGATTAGGGCATCATCAAGCTAATGTGCGTTTAGTCCACTCTCGGAGCTACTGGGAAGTATTTCCTCCCACTTAGATACCCGTATCTTAAAATTTCCTGCTATGACAGTATCTTGTTCATTACAAATATCTGCTGACTGATCATATAATCTTTCGTCCTCCTCTGGCGTCCGCGCAAGAGCCCATGAATTAGTCCAACTGTTATTTTCTTACGAAGATGTTAGATTCGTGCAAAAATGAAATCGACATCATCAACAGCTAGTAACATTTTTCATGATAAGATTAAGGTGATTTTTAACGAAGATCAAGACACAGCAACGTACGGCCACTATTAAACACAGTGTATCCTGGAATTATATATTCGACAAGGAAATCTCCATTATTGATCTTAACAATATTCAGAAATGGAAATCACATAATAATTCACATCTAATGTTCTTGTATCTAACTTCGTAACATTGTTATGCAAGATATCTTCTTTTTTTATGTTAGTTGAGACGGTACTGGTAAGTAATGCCCTAATCAATGCCATCCCATTGACGATATATATATATATATATATATATATATATATATATATATATATATATATATATATATATATATATATATATATATATATATATGTATATATATATATATATATATATATATATATATATATATATATATATATATATATATATATATATATATATATATATATATATTCATTCATTTTGCTTTGTCGCTGTCTCCCGCGTTTGCGAGGTATCGCAAGGAAACAGACGAAAGAGTGGCCCAACCCACCCACATACACATGTATATACATACACGTACACACATGCAAATATACATACCTGTACATCTCAATGTATACATAAATATACACACACAGACATATGCATATATACACATGTACATAGTTCATACTGTCTGCCTTTATTCATTCCCATCACCACCTCTCCACACATAAAATAACAACCCCCTCCCCCCTAATGTGCGCGAGGTAGCGCTAGGAAAAGACAACAAAGGCCACATTCGTTCACACTCAGTCTCTAGCTGTCATGTAATAATGCGCCGAAACCACAGCTCCTCTCCACATCCAGGCCCCACAGAACTTTCTATGGTTTACCCCAGACGCTTCACATGCCCTGGTTCAATCCATTGACAGCACGTCGACCCCGGTATACCACATCGTTCCAATTTACTCTATTCCTTGCACGCCTTTCACCCTCCTGCATGTTCAGGTCCCGATCGCTCAAAATCTTTTTCACCTTATCCTCCACCTCCAATTTGGTCTCCCACTACTCCTCCTTCCCTCTACCTCTGACACATACGGAGGGGGATGGGTCTGGTCCACACGGGATACGTTTTGGAGCAAAACGTACGTGAAGACTCACAAAGGAGCCTACCAAAACGAGCAGCTCCCACTTCATTCTGGTGTTGTCCCTCCTTCATAAAACATAACAAAATGAATGCAGATTATTCTGCTACAAGCCTACGAATTCAAATCCTTCCTGTAAACAAAAAGTTCATGAATTTACAATTCAGACTGGAAACCCTCCGTTACTAAAGGTGTTCCCGCTGCCGATCCAGGAGAGAGCTAATACCATATTGTTACTAGTTTTACTTTGGAAACATCGAATAAGCCGGCGATATGTCTCCAACATCTTTACGATCTCTCCTTCAGTACATCGTTAGAACCCACATAAGAAGTGTATCATCGTTAGTGCCACCGCAAACTTCGTCTACGGCGTCGGCAACATCTACCTTGGTACCTGGTAAACAGAGACGTTTACGGTGTGAAGGGTTCCTGACGCAGTATTCCTCCAGCTTTCCTCGGATTATAGTTACAGACGAGGCTTGCCTGTGGTTCGGTGTCTTCGACATCATTCTAAAAATGAAATCGATCTTTTTCCATTATTTGCATCAAATGCGAACGTTTAAAGGGATGTCACACTACTTGCAGGGGTCGGTTTTCCTGGATGAAAGAAGAAGGATTACTTTGGGTTGTCTCAACACCCACCTCACTGCTTCCGGACGTCGCTGGCTCACTCCCTGACGACTTCAGTAGCTGGTTTCGACAGTGTTTTCAAGGACGTCTACCCTGTGGGTGGCGAACAGTTATTTCATCAGGATCTTCAGTCAGCTTTTCCTCTCGGATTCGTCTGTTTACGCAAATCCTGCAAATCAAAGACATCGGAGGTCATTGTAAAAAGTGAATATCAAACCTTCCACAGAACACTGCTGACCTGTTCCGACCTACTAGCATTCAAAATACTAGAAAGAAATTCTACCTCGAAGAAAATGAGGCTTAGAAAAACGACCTGAACTGTGGGTCGCCAAACCTTCGAGCTTATAAACAATGACCAAGTTCCTTGCGCTTCAGACAGACACACCGTGTTTCCTCTAAGATGCCGTGTTTCCTCAACTCCAGCGACCTGGGCAATTCTAATTTTTCTTTTTTTCAAGTCACAATTCATAGCACTTTGCAACACTACATATGAAAAGTAGTTAACAGAATCAATGCAAAAGAGCAAAAGTTTTATGTGAAATGTGAAAACACGCAGAAAATAAAAACAAAAACGGCAAAAATACACGACCTTACATTAACGAGAGTGTCTTACCTTCCCACAAATCCGAGCAGCACTTCTCATGCACACGCGAAGAGATATCTTTTCCTATTTTTTACGTCACAACTTACACACTTCCCACACTACAGCCTGATGTACAACTCGTGAAACGCTTAAGCACACAAACAAAGTTTTGCTTGAAAAGATGTCCATAAACCCTGAACCGTCACCACCTTCCTGATGGTTCCCAACATTTTCCAGTTGTTTACAACTAACCTGTATTTCCTCCACTGTGTACATACCACATCACATCTAGAATCTCAGATTCATTACAGAGTCGTACAATGAACTTGAATGAATCCTTCGTTTGTTGCATTTCTTACGTTAAAGAAACAAATGAGTGAAGCATATTGTCCAACATTTTTAAACCCAGAAATACATCCATATTCCTTCCGATTTGACTCCAGCCACCGGTGCCATGTGAACAGCTCCAGCATACACCTGGTTGGGAACGTTGTCGTAAAGTAATCTCTCCACTTCCAGTGAACGTCATCTTCAGTACCAACATCCTGCTACTATTGGCTAACATATCCTTCTTATCTTGATCACGTGAGTCATGTTTCTCTGTACTCTGTCTCTCCACACACCTGCCTATACCTGTACCTATGACCATAAACTCTGCAACGTCAGGTGTGTGGGAGATCAGCATCTGTATACATAACGTGTTGTATAAATTGAGTATTGCTTTTCAAATCCTACACGAGTCCCCTCGAAGACTCGCCCTCACAGATGACGTGTGTCCTCCAGGTTCACACACGTAGCACGCAAAGGTGTGCATGTGTCTTGACCATTGGCTGCCGTACACGCAGGATGTTACCACAGTGTAGTGTGCATACATTACAAAACAGGGTCAGTGGGACTGAGTCTTAGTGCACAACTTTGAGATGCTAACCAGTACTAGGAAGATTCAGAGTTAATGGCACTTAAGATTTACAAATCCCTTCAATATATCTTCCTTCTCTGAGGACTCTTAACTGCCTGTCACTCCACCACTTTCAACACTGCAGACCACTTAACCTTTCACATCACGTAATACGATGACTTTTTGAATTACCTTCTGTGTGAATTCCTTCCATGACTTTACAGAAAGTAGCCTGACAATCACTTGCTTGTCTTCATGAATCATATCTTACTTTTCGATAAGATGGTTAGAGATCAAGAAGACGTAGGACAAGGGGAAGATATGGTTTGAAATGGAAGAGGAGATTGTACTGTGCACAGGCGTGTATGGTCTTCTACTTGTTCATGGTTGATCACCAAGAGCCGAGGCTCTATAAGGAGGTCATCGATATCCATCAAGATTACGTCCCCGAAGGAAATCGACTTAAAGCTAATCATCATATAAAAAGGAATGTTTCCTCCTAATGAATATTGTTATTAGCTTGAGATACGTTCTTGAGACATGTCCAGCACCACGTAATCTTTTGGTATGAACTTAACATACGCAACGAGAGTATATATGTGACATAAGGATAAAAGATGATGAAAAAGACAATTGTTTTTTATCATTCTTACTTTGCAACTGGACTGACTGGTCTTGCTGCTTCGTATGCTTCGCTTTCGCCATTATCTCATCGACGTTCTTGACGATGGTAGGCGGCAGTGGTCGGAGGTAAGAAAAGATGGCGCGCAATATCGACAGCCCGCTCGTCATTATTACTGTGCTTTATCACATCAACTTTCACGTCGGGAGTAGCACCACATCGTTCCCTCCAGCGAACACCACAAGACTTCCCACTTGTGCTAGAGTTCTCGTTCTTGGTTGTAGGATTGTGGGGATATAACACGATTCAGCAAACCAGAGCGAGGAACACTGGCGACGATACATCTACTACTTTGCTCACGTCGAGCGGGAGGATGCAGCGGGGTAGAGACGCTGGGTGACGTCACGACCCACTCGAGAGTCCTTCCTCACCCGTCCAGCATCCGGCCAACGTGGGGGTTTAGGGAAAGTCGACCCTCTTCTGCTTCCGATGGAAAACGACGTTAGTACGAAGCTATTCGACGTACAGAGATTCCCTAAAGAACTGACGACGTATAAGCGAAATGACGTATGACGGAGCAACGTATATCAAGGACCCTTTGTGTATACCTTCACACAGGACCATTAGGTTATCAATCCAGCCTCATCTTACATCTTACAAACGTCCAACTCTGTGTCGTATGGCAATACTTAAGATAACTAAATGTAATACCTCACATTTCCACGAATATTTATCATATTCCCTCAGATGTTTGTTCCTCCTTCCACAACCTGTGTGTGTGTGTGTGTGTGTGTGTGTGTGTGTGTGTGTGCGAGTGTGTGTGTGTGTGTGTGTGTGTGTGTGTGTGTGTGTGTGTGTGTGTGTGTGTGTGTATGTGTGTGTGTGTGTGTGAGTGTGTGTGTGTGTATGTGTGTGTGTGTGTGTGTGTGTGTGTGTGTGTGTGTGTGTGTGTGTGTGTGTGTGTGTATGTGTTTGTGTGAGTGTGTGTGTGTGTGTGTGTGTGTGTGTGTGTGTGTGTGTGTGTGTGTCACATCCCCATACTGTGGTCCTCCTGTTTAATGATCTGTTGACATTATTGTGACCTCACCCCTGAGAGATCTTGGAGGCGTCCTTCCTCTCCTCCCCAGCCACTCACCACCTCCCCACTGACGACCTTCATCAGTCTTCACAATGCAGTTCATCTCTCCCCACATGCCATTCTCAGACCTGTGTGGCCGCCTCCAACAACGCATTCCTTCACACGGGCCCCCAACATGTCATCTTAACTTCATACACTTATGGCGTCAGTGTTCACCTTCTTGACTGACCCTTGATACATGACCAGTCTAACAGTTTACATTGTCATAGCAGAAACAGTCATTCATGAAAAAGTGGTTTTGAAGTATATTTCTACGGTATTTTCTTTCAAAAGCAGAAATCCATGCTGGGTCCATTGGTCTTGAGATGGGGAAGAAATATGTGCGTAGATGCCTCTATATATTTGACCCTAAAGGTCAGTTTTCAAGGTCATAGAATTTCATTTTGGTCAAAATCATGATTTTTCGTCTCTCTCGCTTGCTAGCATTTACTTCAAGATACTTGTTTAAAAAGCGCTGTTTTTTGCTACTTCCGAACATGCAGAAAGTGATATAAAATAATGAATGTGGATTTGCACACACTGGCATGAAACAATATGAATATAAACCTATTTTCTCAAAGTGCTTGTATAAGGTACTGCAGTACAACACTGTTGTATCTAACCAATACACTTTTAAACGATTTTCACTTCACTTTCTCAGCATCCTGTGAATGGGATTAAACCACCTGAGTGATTTGTGGGGTTGACCATAAGAAGGTATTATGCATCTTGAATCTTAGTCATACATACACAATCTGCTAACTAGTCTACGTTACGTATCTCTATGCAGCCGGGAGTGAGCCGGGATTGACACGATGGAGCCATGAGCCAACCTTTAGCATAAACGTGAGCAAAGAGTCAGTGACTCTGCATCACGCTTCTTCTGTCGGTGCAGTCGTCCAGTTGATGACCTCCACATAGCAACAGCTCAAAAAGAAAAAGCTACAGCAGTTGTCGAGCAGAGCAGCGGAGAGAACTGAGCGGCAGAAACAACCTGGACGTCACACCAGGAAGACTCTGAGCGCCATCAGCAGCGTCAGTCATTGACCAGCCAGCACTGCCAGTGATCATGGGAGGCCCTTCAGGCAGCCTCCCCTCCTCCCGCCACCACTAACACGACGCACCTTCTCGCCTGATATTGACTGGACGATATGAATGTGCTGCCAGAACCAAAGCGAGAGACCACTTGACTAAAATTTAGTCACAAGAGATCACTGAGTATGCCAAGTCTGACCCAGTGACGTGGATATAGATGGCTGGGGTCAATGACCTAATCGCAGCTGAGGGTTGCTACCATCTGCATTTCTGGGTTGCTTTTGAAAGATGAGAAAAAAAGAGGCAACATCAACATCACAAGAAGCAGACCTAGGTGAATGCATGGATGTGTTATGCATGGACCTGATGGTAGGTCTCTTGCATGGTCATGTATACGCCGTGGGGAAAGCATGAGAGAGGCATGAGAGCATGTGCAGGGAAGAGGATGCACTGATGCCTTTGAGGCACCACAGGCGAACAACATTTCATGAAGAAACCCAAATGTCAGTTGGATCAAAGGCCAGCTATGTTTGACCTCTTTCTAAAGAGTCCTGACTGATGTATCCCAGTCAAAAGTCAGGGGCCATCATTTGGAAGCCTCTCACAAAGTCATCTCAACATGCTATATTTTCATCTGATTCAGATCCTGCAGGAAATGGAGTTGAGGACGGCGGAAGAATATCAAAAGAGCAGCGTCCTCCACGACGTGGAGCATGTTGTCTGCCATATTAGACAAGACCTTCTGGATATCCAACGACACTTCAGTACGTGGCGAGTAATTGATAAGGAACATATAGCACAGGTGATCCCAGATTGTCTCTACCCGTTCCTCAGCCCGTTCTTTCTTGGCACTGACGTCGCCAGTAAGGGTCTAGAAGGACGTTGCCGACATCAGGTACAAAGCAGGACATCGTGTGAGCACCTTCCAACAATCGTAAACTGACATCAAAGTACATACATCATCAGGCTGAGGATGACACTTCGCCAAGCCACGCGATCCCAGGCTCAGCCAGAACTTTTCCACTGCGTCAGCCTCACCGTCGACATCGGCCTCACCGTCGACATCGACACCGTAAGACGAATGAACACATCCATACTGAGGCTATTCTCCATACGTTTGCTAAGAATGAGAACGTCTACATCCCAGACAACATTACTTTGGAGCGTAAGATCCTGTGACAATATTGATCTCAGGCGCTACTACCAAGAATAAGAGATGTTGCCCACTGCACATGAGAGCCTTCCACTGCATCTAAGAGATCACCCTTCACTTTCCAGGTTCTCACTGGGTGTGATACACTATCTTTCATGAGTCCAGGTGACACAAATCGTGCTGGTGAACCATATAAAAAGAGTCACTCCTGGTCAGTGATGGATCTCTTGTAAACGTTGAAAAATATTCGTGTTTCATCTGCCTGGCACCGCAGACCAGCCCACCATCGATCACACCAGCGAGAGATGCCCTGGAACCTCACGTGGCTCGCCTGGCCGAGGTATGGCTGCAGGAAGACTGAAAGGATATCACAGCCATTTGTCCAACAGACACACCAGGCTGGACATTGACGTCGTATCACCTTCAACATGTGTACACTAACTAGGCCGCTGCCTCGTCCAGACGCGTGCTTGGAACTTGTTACTTCCGGCTGCAAATCCAAGTGTCGGACAGCTTCGCCGCAGGCGGGACCGCACGTGCGTCCCAGCCAGCGGATGTCGTACCATTTAGAGCATCTGTTTGAACGCCACTGGTTGAACTTCAGCAAACTCTGCAAGCTTAGAATAATCAGTGACTGAAAACTTGCAACGAAATATAACAGCAAAGAAAGAAGTGAAAAAATATATATATAAACAAGAC
This sequence comes from Panulirus ornatus, assembly GCF_036320965.1. Lineage (NCBI taxonomy): Eukaryota > Metazoa > Arthropoda > Malacostraca > Decapoda > Palinuridae > Panulirus > Panulirus ornatus. The sequence goes on from NC_092226.1 coordinate 61,592,198, forward strand.
CCGTAGAGAATATGATGTGAGTATTGCAAGAGAAAACACGACAGATCCTAGAATCTTATAGATATATCAGTAACAAAAAACATAAGAAATGGGGTAGAACCCACTGTAAACGAAGATGTGGAACCCACTGTGGATAATGAAAGCATAGCAACAATCCTGAACAATTTTTTCAATTATTTTTCAAACTTGAAAGCAGTGCTTTGAGAGCATCGTCGTTTTGATATGTTCCTTAGATTCATCTCGTAATCAAACCCAAATCTTTGACGTCTTCTTCATTCTGTATTTCTTCTCCTGTAGGGTGTCTGTATGTAGGCACTGAAATAACGTTAACTGCCCAATATCATCTTTCTTATATCGCACTACGTTCTCCTCTGCCCATCTGTAGACACTCGCCAGATCTCTTTGTAGTTTTTCTTGATCTTCCACACTCCCTCTTGCTTGACTTACTCTCGTGTCAGCTGCAACACACCTGACTACACACTCTCTCTGACTTCCTCATCCATGTCTGAGATCATGACCACACAGAACCCTCTGACCAGGACTGTCTCTTGCCTCAAACTACCACACCTTCCTCACATTTACTTCCAGGTGCAACCACTTTCAACTCTGTTGGTTAGAATTTTTATGATCCATTTCCCTTTTTTTTCTTATTTTTTTTGTTATAATCCATTGTTTACGTCATCAAATGTGTTTTTAGAATAAAACTGTGTCCATTGTTTTACCATCCATCAGTATTCCATATACGTCGTTACAAGAGCTTTTACCAGGAACAATTCCTTGTTTCCCTTCATCTATGAACCTGTTGAAATAGTTTGCTATGTTGTGTTGTTTTTTCTATTTACTTTCTCAAATACTTTGATGATGTGAAAAGTCAGGTTAAATGGTCTGTAATGTTTCGGCAATGATTAGAATCCTTTGGGTACTGGTGTTACGTACCAGTACACTCTATGCTTTGCCTCAGCAGCATTGTAAGAGGTTCGGCCTTTGTTCCTTCCGTCTTTTTTTGGAAAGATTATTGGAATCCCATCTGGCCCTGAAGCCTCGTTTTCTTTAAGTTGATGAAATGCTTCGATTATGCCATTTTCTGACAATCTTATATCTGTGAATACATGCCCAACATGATCATTAAACACTTCACCATTTGTTTGCTGATACTCTGTTGTACTAAACACTGACATATACTGGTTAACTTACACATGACATATTCTTTTGTGGTATTTACATAACTGTCAGCTTCTATGAAGAGTCCAGTCTGAGACTTTCTGTTGTTCTTGTTTCTTTCTGTTCACTTAAACAAACAGGAAAGTTGGGCTTTGAACCATTTGTTGATTCATTTTTTACTTACTTTAGTCTTTGTTCACTTTTGTGTGACTCCATTATTTCTTTGTCAGCAGTTCCTTAGTATTTCTTCTAACTGTTCCCATCTATTTCTATTTGTTCCATTCTCTTCGTCTATCTATCCGCTGCTGTCTATCCCAATGTAACTTTCTCTTCACATTTTCTTTTACATGACCTGAATTTTACAGTCAGTCTATCTGCGAGCTGATAGAAAATTGCCGCGCTTGTTTTTTTTATTCATTACTGCTGTTCAGACTGTCCAACAACTATGTGTTGTCTATTAGATTATTTATTTCATTCCAAGTTATTTTTACTCACTGGAAGTTGAGGTTCTCTGACATATTTACTTCTTTCATTTCTGCTTGCATCCATTTACCTCTGCAGTTAGGACACACTTCATCATATCATGGTCAGAGATAATCTTTGTTTGTGTGTGAGAAAGAGAGGAAAAGAAAAAAGGAGAGAAAGAGTATGTTACATAGATACACAGATCGCAGAGACCCAAGACCCAAGCGAAGTAATCTGGCCTTAACTCCACTGAAAAGGATGCAGTTCGGGTAAAGTTAGCAGTATAAGAAAAGGACAACAAAGCAAAGGCTCTCTCCTCACCCTCCACTTCCTTCGGCAACACGCCGGAGGGAAAACAGGTGTAATAGGCCTGAAGGAAAACTCTGTAGGAAATTCAGAAGCTAGAATGAACGTAAGTGCGTCATACATCCCACCACGATAGACATGCATCCATTCGCTTTCTGTAATCAAGACTACAATAAGGATAATCTTTCAGATCCAGCCTCGCCACTTCTCATGTCTGTGCTGCTTCCGATATGAGAGGATGACACAATTATTCCTCTTTATTACTTTAAAGCAGACGACACTGGTTACTGAACATTGGTGAGTTGCCGCAGCATAGCCCAGCAAGATCAGTGGTAGAAAAGGTAGCATTGTGTATCATTACGTTGAATGATTATTCCATTAATAAGAGTGACAGGTGATGATCAAGACTACTTTGGAACATATCAACAGCGTTGTTCTGAACAACTTTTCCCCTGAGCTTATCCCAGTCGTCAGTAATGTCGTTGGTAAAGAAATCCATCGTTCACTACAGAATAACAGTGATTCTAAATTTCAGTCATTACCTCTTGTTAGTAGCACTGGCGCTACCGTAAAGAAATTTTCAATAGCGAAGTTGATGAATCCTTTAAGAATTTTAGAAAATTCTGTTAACTTGACTCGGAGCCGCTGTTTGCTTAGAGAAAATAAAAAATTCAGTTCTCGCAGTCTGTCGTCATATAGTCTATTACGTAAGGAAGAAATTAAAGCACTGCTTCCAACTCAAGAACATCATTACCGTAGTGGGTGAGGTAGGGGTGAGGGGTTGTGGGAAGGTGAGGGGTGGGGCAGAACCGCAGTTCATATTCGAGGTGTGGTCTAACTAGAGTTAGATCTAGTGGCAACATCACATCCTTGCCTTTATATGAAAAGTTTCTCTTCATAAATCTTGATATTGTATTTGCTATCTTGGCAGCTTGCTGGGAAAATTTGTAATTGTTAGAGACAGTGACCCTTACATTCTTCACACAAGGTTTGCATTTTATCTAGTGGCCCATCAGCTCATTATCAAATTTCTTTTTGAGGTTTCCTACTTGTAACAGCTGATATTTACTGACGTTAAATGACACTTGCCATTTTCTAGACCACTCGCCTATTTCATCTAGATACTCTTGTAATCTTAGATTATTTTCTTCATCTCATACAACATCACCGGTCTTTGTGTCATCAGCAAATTTGGACACTAAGTTACATAGATACCATTAATATAGATGATTACCTTACATAGATACCATTAATATAGATGATTACCTTACTTAGATACCATTAATATAGTTGATTACCTTACATAGATACCATTGATATAAATGATTACCTTTCATAGATACCATTAATATAGATGATTACCTTACATAGATACCATTAACATAGATGATTACCTTACATAGATACCATTAATATAGATGATTACCTTACATAGATACCATTGATATAGATGATTACCTTACATAGATACCATTAATATAGATGATTACCTTACATAGATACCATTACTATAGATGATTACCTTACATAGATACCATTAACATAGATGATTACCTTAAATAGATACCATTAACATAGATGATTACCTTACATAGATACCATTACTATAGATGATTACCTTACATAGATACCATTAATATAGATGATTACCTTACATAGATACCATTAATATAGATGATTACCTTACATAGATACCTTTAATATAGATGATTACCTTACATAGATACCATTAACATAGATGATTACCTTACATAGATACCATTAATATAGATGATTACCTTACATAGATACCATTAACATAGATGATTACCTTACATAGATACCATTAATATAGATGATTACCTTACATAGATACCATTAACATAGATGATTACCTTATCCTTACATAGATACCATTAATATAGATGATTACCTTACATAGATACCATTAATATAGATGATTACCTTACATAGATACCATTAATATAGATGATTACCTTACATAGATACCATTAATATAGATGACTACCTTACATAGATACCATTAATATAGATGATTACTTTACATAGATACCATTAATATAGATGATTACCTTACATAGATACCATTAATATAGATGATTACCTTACATAGATACCATTAATATAGATGATTACCTTACATAGATACCATTAATATAGATGATTACCTTACATAGATACCATTAATATAGATGATGAAAAGTATAAGTCCCAGGACAGACCCTGGGGAACCCCACTAGTAACGGGTGACCACGGTGAGGATTCACTCTTCATTACGACTCTTTACTTCCTATTACGTAACCAGGCTTCTGTCCAGTTTCATAAGCAGCCAGGAATCCCCAGGGCCCAGACTTTATGCATCAATCTTACATACAAAATTTTGTCAAATGCTTTTACAAATCCAGAAATATGATGTCTACATCTTTTCAAGCTTGTCGTGGGTACTGAATATTTTGTGATGAAATTCAAGGAGGTTTGCAAAGCATGATCTTTGCCTTATATAACCAAGCTGTGCATTACTAATCAGAGTGTAATGTTCAAGGTAAGCTACGCTTCTGTCTTTCATAAGTGACTCCAGGGCTTTACACAGAATTCACGTATGGCTAATAGAACAGTAATTTACCAGGCATCTTACGGCTTCTGTTGTATGATATATGTGTAACTTCTGCCAGTCTCCAGTCTTGTGGTAATCCTCCAACCTGAAGAGATTTATTGACTATATATGGTAATGGTTTGGCAGTTTCTTGTTTGATGTTCTTCATTAGTCGTGGATAGACACGATCAGGAGCTGGACTTTTATCAGTCTTTAGCATATCATTCAGTCTTGACTATTTCTCTAACTGTGTCAGTAAACACTGGTCTCGTGCCTGTGATAAATCACTGTCTCAAAATTCATGTCGCTGCTTTCTAAAAGTGTAAAGATAGAACAGAAAAAAGCTTCAGTTGTTGCTGTGTTTTCGTCATCTTCAATGTGTTCCCATTTTTCCTTTACAAATGGTCGTTTTCCATTCCTTAAACGTTTGTCTTATCACTAAATCCATTAAACCACTCAGGATTTCTTGCAATTCTCAATTCTTCTTCTTTTTACCTTCTTCGTAAAGTTTTATATCATTTGCGAGATATGGGTCATTACCTGATTTCTTATTAAGCTTGGTGAGAGAGAGAGAGAGAGAGAGAGAGAGAGAGAGAGAGAGAGAGAGAGAGAGAGAGAGAGACAGACAGAGAGAGACAGAGACAGAGAGACAGAGAGATTCACATAGATACACAGACCACTTAGACCCAAGGTCCAAGCGAGGTGGTCTGGCCTTAACACTGATAAGGCAGTAGAAGAAAAGGATAGCAAAGCAAAGGTTCTCTCCCCACCCTCCATTCCCTCCAGCAACACGCCAGATGGAAAACAGATATAAAAAAAATACCTTGCAGAATGAATATGGCTGAAGGAAGCTTTTACAGGAAAGTCATAAGGAAAAATGAACTGGAGTATGTCTTGCATCCCATCACCAATAACATGCGTCCCATCACCAACAACATGCATCCCATCACTTTTGTTATGAAGACATTACTAAGGATGAACTTGACCTCAAGCCTCTTGACCTGTCATCCCAATTTTATTCCTGATGTTGAAGAATGATGAAGTGATTCTTGCTTACTCTCTCAAAGCAGGTGACATGGGTTGATAGATATTGGTACGTTACCACAACATGGCCAGGGAGGATCAGTGGCTGAGAAGTTAACATGATATACTAATGCATTAATAATGACTGATTAAATGAATTATTCAATACTGGAAAGTGACAAGTGATGATCAAGGCAAAAGTGGGAAGATATTAAGGGTGTTACTCTGAACAATATTTTCTGGGAGCTTATTCCACACATCAATAATATCGTTAGTAAAGAAATATTTCGTTCAGTTGGTTAACTCGGTGACCTCAACGTTTTAGTCCATTGTCTCTCGTTGGTAATGTTGGCGCTACTGTAAAGAAATTTTCATTATCGACGTTGTTGAATACTTTTATAATCTTGAAAACATTTAATAGTTTACCCCGGAGGCACCTCTTACTCAGGGAGATCAAAGTTTAACTCCCGCAGTCTTTCATTATATGGTTTGTTACGCAAGGAAGAAATCAATTTTGCAGCTCTTAGCTGCTGCACTGCTTCAAATTTAAGAATATCCTTGCTTAAAGGAGAAGGGGAGGGGGGAGTGCATTACACATTCGAGGTGTGGTTTAACCAGACTTAAGTACAGTGGTAATATCACACCTTTTCTTTTGTACGTAAAGTTTCTGTTAATATGTTTAAATATCGTATTTCCTTTCTTGGCAGCTTCATCGTAATGCTAAGAGAATTTGAAGGTACTGGATAGAGTGACCCCCAGATCTCTCACACTAGGGGTACCTTTTAACTTGTGGCCCATCAGTTCATAATAGGTTTTCTTGTTGAGAGAGAGAGAGAGAGAGAGAGAGAGAGAGAGAGAGAGAGAGAGAGAGAGAGAGAGAGAGAGAGAGAGAGAGTACTTATGACGAGGTTTGCGCTCACTACAAAAAAACAGTGTTACGAAGAACATGGGGTGTGAGTTACATGTTTCCCAAGTGTTGTGTGTGAGAAGAAGAGACTGTAAGTTTGTGGACTGAAAGTCAGGTACCAAAGTGTGGATGAGGCAGAGGGTAAAGACAGCTACCCAAGCCATAGGAGTGACACTCGACAGCTACTGAAGTGCTGGCTTACTGAACAGCTGTCACTTACCCTCCTGATGGACACCAGAAAGATGGCCTTCCTCCAGCTGGTGTAAGTGACACAGGCAATAACACGTGTGAATGAGGTGGACGGATGTGTTCGGACGAGGCCCACAGCCTCCCATGGTGGCGCTACTAGATCAATACACACGGGGCTGCCTCCCTGCTACAAGAGGTGTCACTTGGCCAATACTTGACCCCGCGCCACGTGAGAGGAGAACTGACAGGAAATTGCACATGTGCAGATGTGTGCTGTTGCAGAGAGAGAGAGAGAGAGAGAGAGAGAGAGAGAGAGAGAGAGCTTGAATGTTTCGTCCCTACCTTTTATCGTGGAGTACACGACCCGTGTGGGTTCTTTATAACTGCTCTAACGATAGTGTGGATCACACTAACACCAGCCTCGCCCCTGTTGGCTTGAGTCTGGGTTAGGAGCATCTGTGCTACGCTAGACACACTCCACTTCCATGACGGAAGTCAACAGGCTGAGAACGAAAGTGAAATTCAAAGCGAAGCCAACTCCAAAATAAGGACAAAATCAGAAGGCATGAAAAATCAGATAACTAGAGTTCCTTGCTCAAGGGAAACATACTTCCCGTGGACGTTACAGACGGCTGTATGTGGAGAGCAAACCTTTACCTCAGTGATGTTAGATCGTGTGATTCATTGATCAACAATAAGTCATCCAAGCACTGGATAATGAGGGATTTACAGTGCCGTGTCCTGCAGACATCTACTGTCGTACATCCCTCATACTGAAGAACATCAGATCCTACAGACTATGACCTGGAACACATTAAACATGACACACAAAGATATCAGACCTGGACATAAGTAAGTCTCCAGTGTATCTATATTCCTGCAATCTGGCACCAACAGCATCCAGGTTGACTCGGTAGACACCGCTGGTCAAGCCTGCCTGGATGGACCCAGACTGTGTTGTCTACACATCCCCGACCATCACACTGACCCAGAGCAACTTGTCTCCTGCTCACGTGCTATAAGTGTTATACAGTTGACGCTCACACCACAGAGGAATGTGACAAACCCTCTGATCACAACCTCACTATGGTCAGAAAATAACCTCACATGGAGGAAATGCCGACCTACTAAACAAAAATGACTTCACTGCTGAAAAAAGGTCGTCCAGTCACAGCAATGGAATGTGATCTTAAGTGATACTTTCTTCAGCAGTATATACTTTCAAAATTGGAGCTTTTGCATAATGTAATAAATGCAAAACGTGAACAATTGAAGCGAAATAAGAGCCAGCACAACCTCTCTTTCTCACATGTCACAAAATACATCAGACACGGAAATATTCTCCTAGAATTCGCACGAGAACTACTAAAGATGGTTCTTCAATAATGATGTATCTTGATAGAAAAGAACAAGACTTTTGGTTTATACCAACATGAGCGAGAACAACAATGGAATTAGTAAGTTTCATCAAACATCCGGTAGACATGGCCCTACCTGTGATAGCACACACCTTAAAGTCAATATTGAACTAAGCAGATCAAGTGGAATTCCTGAACCAAAACCCAGAGACATCTGCCACCTACCTAAACGACTTGCCCGGACAGTTTCCCACAGTCATCCACCCTACCCGCCCACGATACTAACCCCGTCCAAGACCCCGCCGAAGATGTCCAAATACACGTAAATAGCTTCATGTTCCCCTCCATACGGGAACACGACCAGCCAAAATCAAACTCATACACCACAGAAGAAACCCCTGGCGCCTCTACTTCACGAGACGATACACAGACACTCAACCCTACAATAACAAACCAAGTTTTTACCGCTCATTTCCTCCAAAGGCACAACACACACCCACAAATCAGTGAGAAGTTAACGTGAAAACAAAAGGAAATATAACTGATTTTCACTCAACATACCTCAGTAATGAAAATAATTCAACTTTTTGTGCAACGCTGGACAAACAGACACATTGACCTTGTAAACGCATACATGGTGGGAAAAACTAGACATTGTACTGATGATTAGCTATGGTGCCTCAAAGCAAACACCAAATGACCATAACCGTCAAGAAAGGCATACAACACAAAATCTTTGATGACCTTCAATTTTCCAACATGTTATTGATCAAGATAATATCATCAGAAGACCCCAGTTGATATTACTACCACATATATTCTCACAAGGCAGGGATGTCTTAAGTAAGCAGATTACTACAAGATCCTTAGGATACCAGAATCAGCCTACATGTAATCGGTGATTTGAACGCTAGACAAACAAACTACAGACATCCTAACACAAATACCAACAGGAAGAAATATATTAAAACTTATCAAATGTTTCCGGGCTCAATATCTGCGGCGAAATTCCCCGTCCTTTATAGTTCACTCAGCCATGACCACACCAGACGTAATACCTGGAAATGGCAAAACCGACCACAATATCCACATCAGACAAGGTGACCCCACAAGCAGCCATTATATTCCCGTGATCCTCACCATATCAACCAATCCAATTCTCATTTCCGATACACAACTGATGGCTACCCAGAAAGCTGATTGGAACCCACATATCTAATGAATAAATTAACAAAAATTATCTCAATCCCTAACTCGAAGGGAAGCAAAGTGATGAAATAAACAAAGCTCTAAACAGGTGGTATGAAAGCATGGAAACTGCATAATCATCTGCATCCCCCCAACAACAGACAAAAGACATAGTCATCCCCTCCACACACTCAAGATGTGATGAAAACTAAACATCATTTCACCAGTATCCCAGCCTGCACCAGCTCCCGTGGCTGGATATATGCCGTATACCGACACTTGAAAGATCTCCAGCAGACCTTGAAATAAACAACAACCTAACTTGTATAGGGGAAATACGATCACCTCCTCAGCGCAGAAATACGGTGACCCAAAAGCATTCTGGCAAGTATACTCACCAGGGAAACCCCAGAGATTAACATCAAATATCTGAAAGTTAACAACAAGAAAATAATTGATGATGAAGGTATAGTACGAGAATTCATAACCATATGGAAAATAAGATTACGCCTAAAGAAAACAGAAACTGTAACCAAGATCACGATCAAGATCTAACCAACTGACTGACCCGGAACAGAGACAGAACCACCCCACACTCAGCCCGACTGTCCCCCCCTGACAACTGCCTCTCACTGGCAGTTAACTTGCTGGAACATTGTACAGCCATTCACAAAACCAAGAACTCAACCCGGGGGAAAAGTAAGATAGATAAGAGGCAAATCATCATGCTACCTCCTAAAGGACTTCAGTACCTTCTCAACATCTACACTGCTATGCTAAGCACAGGATATTTTGCCCGAAGGATGAAAGAGGCCAAAGCAACAATGATACTAAAACCAAGAATGCTAGAAACAGACCGAAAGAACTACCACCTCATATCTCTCCTGGAAGTTTCTGGGAAACTTTCTGAAAAAAAAGAAATAAGCCTAACAGGATATCTTGAGAAAAACAACATGTATAAACCCAAAGCAACACAGCTTCCGAAGGGGCAAAAGGACCACCTCAGCAATCACGACTGGGGCAGAAAAAATTGCTCTCTCCGGAGGCCAGGGATGACATTGTACAGTTATGCAAAGAGATATAGACGAAGCCTTTGACAAACTGTGGACAAACGAGTCACAGTATATCTATATCCTTACAGTTAGTCATGTCTGAGAACACAAATAATACGAAGTAAACTAACGCACTGCTGAAATCACCGTCAACCTTACAACGTCACTCATTCCTTCTACTAAGGGGAGTCCTGCGGGGCAGCGTCTTATGTCCAACACTGTTCCTTACTTACACAGCTGACGTTCCCCCACCAGCTGGTGCCATGGGCATGGACCTCTCTGCCGACAGTGCCAATCAAATGGCAGTCTCAAACAACTCCCAGAACATGCTCGTCTATTACAGTCAAGAACAACCAGAATAAACTAATTCGGAAAGGACTGGAGGATGAAAACAAACAAATTCATATAGTAGCTCTAGGAAGATTAAATCCCAACGACGTGACCCTAGAAGATAACACGATAGCTCACAAGAAGAGCTGCAGAGTCCTGGATCACACACTACCATCATATCTTCTCACATCAACAAGAGATCTGCAGAAGGAGAAGCGGCTTTGACCAGTCTGTTGGGATCCTGGCATCTTCCAGAGAACCAAGGATCACACCTATATAGTCAAGGCCATAATACTACCTGTCCTAACTTATCCACCTACACCAACGTTCCTCGCCTCCAGATCACGCTCGCTGAAGCTACAGAGGATACATGATAATGTTCTGCTATTCGTCACAAATGAGAAATACCCCAAACATGAAAACAGTCCAGAAAGTGTGTCGGAGACTTGAAGACAACGATGATACAAACTACAGTTAGATCCGAGATCTGGACAACAGTACAAGCATGGAGCATCCCTGGTTCCCTTGAAGCCTCATAGCACGCAGGGAGGCTCCAGCCATCCATCGATGTACACAATGAAGAATGTATATAAATAAATGTATATGAATGTATATAAATGAATGTATATAAATGTATATAAATGTATATAAATAAGGCAGTAAAAAACACCCACATGCATCAAAAAACTTTGCACCATACACCTTCATGCACTTCAATCTTCTCTTCCATTTCAAACCATCTCTTCTGTCCCATCTCTTCCTATCATCACAGGTCACAGTAACTATCTACCCCCTCCCAGCCCCTCACATCAGGCTCTGGGATGTGAGGACTTCCTCTTCAGGTTACCTGGACAAGGAAGACCACAGATGATGATCAGCTCAGGTCCTGGCAAGAGGCTCCTGCACCACACACCGACGTTTGGCGATGGTTTAATACCCAGACATTCTCCTCTCTTGGTCCGCGGCTCAATCTTGTGTGAGTACCTTCATCCTGATGAGACCAAGTGTCTGCAAGTTCCAGCCAGCCTCATGGTAATTAGTTAATATAACGCGGCCAATGAACTCCGAGAGAAAACGAGTCCTGGTTCACTTACTCTCCTTTACACGCTAATGGTTCACTTCCTCCACCACCGCTGCAGCAGTAGCCGGCCTGAGCAGGGCTGCACCGATCTCTCCGTTGATAAAGGTGGTGGACCCAAACATAGTGGACCTGCTGCATACTTCATCATCACGTGAGCCTATGGAGGACTTTACTCTTAATTACATCCATAAACCTACGCTTGTGAATCGAGAAAGTTTGGAGAGAGAGATGGAGATAGGAAGAGAGAGAGAGAGAGAGAGAGAGAGAGAGAGAGAGAGAGAGAGAGAGAGAGAGAGAGAGAGAGAGAGAGAGAGAGAGAGAGAGAGAGAGAGAGAGAGAGAGAGAGAGGTTAATGATTTTCTTAACAGAGTATTTTCAGTTTGCTGTGATGTCCTTCACTGGGAGGAATACCAGCTGGGCTCTACTGTGTACAGATTCATGCTGTGTCTCGCCTCCTTCCTGTTCCTCCATATTCTCCACCTCACATACCCTACACCCAACCATCCTACCTCCTCACCTGGACTGTGGTCCTTTAAATGGATGGAAGTTCATATCACCAACGTATAGCCAGCAAATACAGTCACCGTGTGATTGCTTTATGTAAATCATAACTTCATCTATCCTTTAAGGTTTAGATTACCTTTTCCCCTACAGACCCACCAGCTCTCCAGACTTAACCCTGTTCTCCAGCCTTGAGTCAATTTTCCAGACTTTCCCCTTCTTCCAGAACCTCTGCCTCACAACCCATCTTCTCCTTCCCAGACTCATCATCTCACAGACCCACCTATGCCGTTCCAACTCATCTTATCTTTCAAATTCAGTTTTCATTCTGTGACGCATCTGTACATTACAGACACACTTCCTCTGGAGATTAAAGCAATCTAAATAACGTTTTGGAGCTGCTCATTTGCATACAGGAAATACACTAGTAAAAGAGAATTCCTATTTTTCTCTCTCTCTCTGATGCGCCATAATCACCTCTCTCTCTCTCTCTCTCTCTCTCTCTCTCTCTCTCTCTCTCTCTCTCTCTCTCTCTCTCTCTCTCTCTCTCTCTCTCTCTCTCTCTCTCTCTCTCTCTCTCTCTCTCTCTCTCTCTCTCTCTCTCTCTCTCTCTCTCTCTCTCTCTCTCTCGTGGTAGCAGGTGGTAGGCGGTCACCGACCAGGCAGGTATATTACCGGTACTACCCGCCTGGGAATAGAGAGAGAGAGAGGGTTAGCGTTGTGAAAAATAGACTTTTGTCGCTGGCATTTTCTCAATATTACAGAAATTCACTGAAAAATGTTTGTTTTCTCTGTAATGAAACAGGAATTAGGTTCCCTTCCTATGGCGTACCTACAAGATAGTTTTTCCTTCGACAGTTGGTTAAGAGCAAGGATTTCATTTGTTCTCGTTTCACTCCTCTGGCTCAGGGAACTGACTTGTCTCTCCACCTCACCTTCACGTGGGTTTGCTGATATCCAGTCTAGATGTAATGAAGCTGCCACAAATGCAAGTAGGATCTTACGATTTATGAATAGAAAGGATCTTACGATTTATTAATAGAAACTTTACATACAAAGGCAAGGACGTGATATTGCCACTATACCTAAGTCAAGTTAGACCACACCTCGAATATCCAGTGCAGTTTTGGGGGCCCCCCACTTATGCAAGGATATTTATAAATTGGAAGCAGTGCAGCGGCGAGCAACCAAATTGATTCCTTACGTAACAGACCATATGAGGAGAGACTGCGAGAATTAAACTTGCTCTCCCCAAGCAAGAGGCGCCGCCGGGGTAAAATAATAAAATGGTTTGAAATATTTATGGGATTCAACTACGTCGACATTGTAAAGATCTTTACAGTAGCGCCAGCACCACCGACGAGAAAAAAAAATATGGACTGTGCGAAATATTTCTTTACCAACGGCATTACTAATGCATGGAATAAGCTGCCAGAGAAATGTTGTTCATAGCAACACCTTTAATATCTTAAAATTAGGCTTGATCATCACTTGCCACTCTCCGGTAATGAATAGTTCACTTGATCATTCATCATAACGCAGTTGTACCTTCTCAGCCACAGGCCATGCTGCAGTAACGTACTAACATTGTCATCTGCTCTGAAGAATAATATAGGCATTGTAAGTCGAGAGTCTGGAGCTCAAGTCTATCCTTACTATTGTCTTTAAAACAAAAGTGAAGGGACGCATGACGTTGGTGATAGGACACATCACGCATTCATGTTCATTCAACCTTATGACTTTCCTATAAAGATTTCCACCAAGCATATAAATCCCATCAGATATTGTGCTCCACCCGTTTTCCATCCAGCGTGTTGCAGGAGGGAGTGGAGGGTGGGGAGAGAGCCTTTGCTTTGCCAGTCTTTTCTTCCACTGCTGGTAATGGGACTGATTATTATTTCAAGTAATGTCAAGACCAGAACACTTCGCTTGGACCTGGGGACTGTGTGGTCTGTGTATCCATGTAACTCTGCAAACAAAATATCTCTCCTTATGTATAACGCTTGACGACACATAACTCACACGACTCTTTTCTTCGATCAATGTCTATTTTCGTTTCCTGTGCTAAGGGGTGCACGCTAGCCTCGCCAATTGGCAAAATACTTGTCGTAAGTATGCTCTCTCTCTCTCTCTCTCTCTCTCTCTCTCTCTCTCTCTCTCTCTCTCTCTCTCTCTCTCTCTCTCTCTCTCTCTCTCTCTCTCTCTCTCTCTCTCTCTCTCTCTCTCTCTCTCTCTCTCTCATATGATATGGTAGGAGTGTTAACAGTGGCGTTAGAGGTAGAGGACCTCCAGTGAGTGTCAAACATCTTCGTCAGTCCTACGATGGAAGTGTTGTGATGATAGTTTTAACAATACGTATTTACTGATGGTTAAATGTGGAAACTTCAGATGAATGTAATGTTCTGTTATACATAGCATTCATGATGAATAGCATGCTGCGCTGTCATACGTAACAATCATGATGAATAACTGTGCTGTCATACATAAGAATCATGATGAATAACATAGTGTGCTGTCATACATGACATTCGTGCTTGATTATATAGTGCACTATCATACATGATAGCCATGCTGAGTAATGTAGTGTGCTGTCATACATGACAATTATATTGAATAAGGTAATGTAATGTCATACATGAAAATCATGTGAAAGAATACAGTGTGATGTCATACATGACAGTCATGCTGGATAATGAAGTGTGGTGTCATACATGACGGTCATGCTGGATTCATTTACTCTAACTCAAAACAAATACCAGATTGAACTTCGTTCATCAGAAATATATCTCGTACCGAGCAGTTCATCTCCCTCAACCCTTCACGTAACTTCCCTCGGGAAGTTGCTCTGTACACATCGTTACACTGGGAGAAAAGAAGAGCATGGCAGGTGACCTTGTACACGTAATGAGGAAAGAAGATTTGTGGAGAGTGTGTGTGTGTGTGTGCGTGTGCGTGTGTGTGTGTGTGTGTGTGTTATAACTACGGGTCAAGTGTCGGGTGGCCGGGCACAACACAGCCCTGCGAACTATTGACAGTGACGTGGGGTTGGCGGCGCTCCCCGACCACCCCCCTGGTGGAGAGGTGTCAGGTGAAGGTTATCACACAAGCAGAGTGATCGCCTGCCTCTCTGTACCCACGACGGATCTGAACCATGATGATGATACCTTTACATCCTGACGTGTCTACCAGGAGACCAACTGGTAGGATGCACCAGGTGAGTGGTGGTAGTGATGGTGTGATGTGATGTAACGTAGCTTGGTATTCACTAGCGGGTCGTGGCTTACATCTCCATCATGGGTCCTAGCTTGCCTCTCTTTTACGAAGCGTCTTATCACGGCGAATCTCCACCACACTTCTTGAGTGTTGGTTTACACCTGAGGTTTTCACATTCTTCAAACCCTCTCTAGTGCTTATGGTTAGCAGGATCCATCATCATAGCCACGGCCAGGTTACCCGAGGTTTATTGTATTCACTGTGGTTGATGACGCCTGGCGCAGGGGTGCTCCAGGGGGATTTCTGATGTGTGAAAACCTCTGTTCTACCAGAATTTGTAATGAGTGTACCTCCTCCACACAACGCTGCTTGAGGGAAGACACTCCAGTATAGAGACCCATGCGTATGCCATAAGGATTTCTTGCTTTACATATATCGTACCAGAAATGTACGTTTTGTTACCTGAAGTAGAGGATATCAAAGGGGGCGCTTGAGTGGAACAAAGGACTGTCGAATGATCAAAGATTCGAGCGTCAGCCATCAACCAAACACTGGCTAGTGTGTGAGGACGTCTCACTCAAGTTGGCCCCCAACGGGTCTGTGTACTCAAGAGTTGTCACTACTGAGGCTGTCAGTATCATGAGTAATTGTTCATTACCCATGACCACGTGAGTAAGGAACTGGTTCATTTGTCTCACTCACTAACCCTCTGCTGAGACCATCACTTCCCAGCCTGTGCTCAGTCTGTGTCATGTGTCATGCACGACGGGACCACTTGACAAAGACGATGCTGGAAAGATGTGTTTTCCTACAACGAAAAACGAATCTTAATGGAAGGAAAACTTCACAGTAAAACCTGCTGTTCCTTCTCACCAGAATACCAACACCAAGTCCAGTGAAGGGAGAAAAAATGAACTGGTAATCGTGTTCCAAAAGATGATAACCTTATCTCATGTGTCGTCACCTGCCCATCATCCGCAGGTTCTGTGATGGGAATGATATACAGCCTCTGATGATGGGAATGATATACAGCCTCTAATGATGGGAAGTGAGATGAAAGTCTTCGTTCCTTATATGTGTAACTTTCATCATGTGTAGTATGTAATGATCCGTCGAGGGTTATCGTGTTTACCGGAGCGTCAGATGTCGAGGAAGTACATGATCGCTGTACTTGTTATCGGCTCAAGACCCAGACGAAAAATCCCCCGAAACAAAAGAGAAACATTGAAAAAATCTGTGGTTTGATCGAGTGAGCAACGTAAGGGTAAGAGAGATGTGTGGAAATAAAAAGAGCGTGGTTGAGAGAGCAGAAGAGGGTGTTTTGAAGTGGTTTGGGCATATGGAGAGGATGAGTGAGGAAAGATTGACCAAGAGGATATATGTGTCGGAGGTGGAGGGAACAAGGAGAAGAGGGAGACCAAATTGGAGGTGGAAAGATGGAGTGAAAAAGATTTTGTGTGATCGGGGCCTGAACATGCAGGAGGGTGAAAGGAGGGCAAGGAATAGAGTGAATTGGAGCGATGTGGTATACCGGGGTTGACGTGCTGTCAGTGGATTGAATCAAGGCGTGTGAAGCGTCTGGGGTAAACCATGGAAAGCTGTGTAGGTATGTATATTTGCGTGTGTGGGCGTATGTATATACATGTGTATGGGGGGGGGGTTGGGCCATTTCTTTCGTCTGTTTCCTTGCGCTACCTCGCAAACGCGGGAGACAGCGACAAAGTATAATAAATATATATATATATATATATATATATATATATATATATATATATATATATATATATATATATATACATATATATATATATATATATATATATAATCACCATGGATATGCAATAACAAAACTTTCTCTGAATGTTTGTCTGACTATGTAAATGAATATGTGTTTGTCCGTGTAAGTTCCCATGCGTGCGTCGCATACCATTGTTTTCAAACATATTTATCGAAATGAAAGACTAACCTTGTTCCCAAATGTCTCGGATCACAACAAACAAAGGCTGTTTCGCGTTCGAAAGAGGCAGTACTATGGCTCCTGGTGACCTGTTATCCTCTGTTATCATGATAGAAAGCTCTCAGACACACGAAGTTCCTTTGATATTCTGGAGGAAGTTTCAGGAGTTTATTGTACCTATTGGGAACTCTGGTCTAGGAATATTACTATTCCCCCTTTTTCCTTGAATATCCGGCATAAGGAAGAGTAGAGAGAGACATATTGGCTTTCACCATGAAACGGGTAGGGAGGAAGGGAGAGAGAGAGAGAGAGAGAGAGAGAGAGAGAGAGAGAGAGAGAGAGAGAGAGAGAGAGAGAGAGGATGAATTAATACCAGAGACTGATTTGAATACCAAATTGGCACCGACAACGGGGATGATGGAGAAGTGGCACTGATGGTGGGAGGAGGCCCGGTGCCACCCACGTAGATGACACCACTGATGGTGGGGCAAGACCAGTGCTACCCACGTAGATGACACCACTGATGGTGGGAGGAGGACCAGTGCTACCCACGTAGATGACACCACTGATGGTGGGAGGAGGACCAGTGCTACCCACGTAGATGACACCACTGATGGTGGGAGGAGGACCAGTGCCACCCACGTAGATGACACCACTGATGGTGGGCGAGGACCAGTGCCACCCACGTAGATGACACCACTGATGGTGGGAGGAGGACCAGTGCCACCCACGTAGATGACACCACTGATGGTGGGAGGAGGACCAGTGCCACCCACGTAGATGACACCACTGATGGTGGGAGGAGGACCAGTGCCACCCACGTAGATGACACCACTGATGGTGGGAGGAGGGCCAGTGCCACCCACGTAGATGACACCACTGATGGTGGGAGGAGGACCAGTGCTACCCACGTAGATGACACCACTGATGGTGGGAGGAGGACCAGTGCCACCCACGTAGATGACACCACTGATGGTGGGCGAGGACCAGTGCCACCCACGTAGATGACACCACTGATGGTGGGAGGAGGACCAGTGCCACCCACGTAGATGACACCACTGATGGTGGGGCAAGACCAGTGCTACCCACGTAGATGACACCACTGATGGTGGGGCAAGACCAGTGCTACCCACGTAGATGACATCACTGGTGATGGGAGGAGGACCAGAGGCACCCACGTAGATGACACCACTGATGATAGGTGGACGAGCGCAGCTCAGCAAATACCACCACTGATGAAGGGAGGAGAACTAGTGACAGCGAGGCTGATAGCGTGACGAGGAGCAGTGTCATCCAATGCTAATTTCAGCCATGTCATCATAAAGTCCTTCGTGTGTCTCTGGGTGTCCGTGCTGGGGACCTGGTGCTGGTGGGATGTCTGATCATGACCTGGTGGAAGGAAGGTTGTAGATTTGTACAGGTTTATCGGTAAGAGGATATGATATGGGTGAAAAGAAGGTGGAGAAAGCAAATGAGCTTGGACAAGATATTTGTGTGAGGAAATATTAGGACACATTGAGTGTAGAACGGAAAGAGGTGAGGGTAAACTAGACTAGGGACTGGTTGAGGAATGGAAAGTATTTAGGGAAACAGTGATGTCGTGTGCGGGAGGAGTGTGTGTCATACGGAAGGTGAGAGGTGAGCAGGTGAGAAAGAGTGTGGTGAGTGGCGAGATGACGAGGTAAAGTTGTTCGTGAAAGAAAAAAGAGAGGTATATGTACGACGCTTGAGGAACTGGTACGAATGGTTGGGAAATGTATAAGAGAAAGTGGCAGGAGGTCAAGAGGAAGGTGCAGGGGATGAAAAGGAGGGCAAATAAGAGCTCAGGTGACCGAAATTTCAGTAAATTTCAGAAAGAACAAAATGTTTTGGATGGAGGTTGATAGTGCCAGAAAAACAGGAGAACAAATGGGAACATCGGCGGAAGGGGACAAATGGAAAAGGGATAAAAGGCAGTGATGCGGTGAGGCCGCGATGAGGTGAAGAGGAGATGGAGTGAATTCTCTGAGGGACTGTTGAATGCATATGATGATAGGTTGGCAGATGTAAGATTCCTGGGTCTGGGAGTTACGCGAGGTGAGATGAGAAGGGAAGAGATGGTGATAGCCTTGTTCAAGATAAGATGTGGTACGGTAGTTGGAGTGGATGGTATTACAATTGAATTTGTTAAGAAAGGGGTGACTGTGCTGTTGACTGGTTAATTAGAATTTTCGGTGAGAGTATGGTTGCTCCAGATGCTTTGAAATGCTCCAGATGCTCCAGATGCTATTGAAAGCAGTCAAAAGTCTTATCAAGAGAGTAAGATTTGTGTGCAAGTGGGTAGAGAGGATGTTAAGTGGTTCCAGAGTACCAGGGATGTGTGATGTCATCATGGCTGTTTAATCTGTTTATGGATGGGGTGATGAATGCACGGGTCTTGGAGACAGAAGAGGTGTTCAAGCTGCTGAGGGGCTGGGTGGTGGCCTGAGAAGTAAGTCAGTTGTTGTTTACTGGTGGTGTTTTATGGCGTATTCAAGTAAGAAACTGCCAAAGCTGGTTTCTGAGTCTTGGAGAGTGTGTGAAAGGAGAAAGCTGAGAGTAAATGTGAATAATAGCGAGGTTATTCGGTTTAATGGTGAAAAGAGAGAGAGGTTCCTTGGAGTGTGAGTTCGAATTAATTGAAATATATTTGTCACGACTCACGTAAATGGCAGCACGCTACATTTTTCTGAGCATTTCATACCCAATCAACATTAAGCACGCACCATTAAACCGATCATTACAACACGTCTCTGGAAAGACTATAAGTATATAAGGATAATTTCCAAATAATATTTGTTTTATAATCATTGGAAGGTATTCTACCTCTGAGACTAATGTCAATAAAACAATGTGTCATTTCACTTATTTCATGAGAGAGAGAGAGAGAGAGAGAGAGAGAGAGAGAGAGAGAGAGAGAGAGAGAGAGAGAGAGAGAGAGAGAGAGAGAGAGAGAGAGAATTTCATACAGAGTTGTATCGATACACAAACCACACTGGCTCAAGGTCCAAGCCCGCAAGTCTGGCCTTAACACAACGGAAGACCCTTAAAAGCAGTAGTACAAAAGAAGAGCAGACCAGAAGCTCTCTCCCCTACACATTTCTCCACTCCCTCCGGCAACACCCTGGACGGGATACAGGTAGAAAAAAAATGAAGATGAATATGCCTTGCATCTTATTCCCAAAGAAATACATACCTTCACTTTTTGTTATAAACACAGTAATAGGGATACTCTCTGAGCTCCAGCCTAGCAACTCACCCTTTCTATAGTACTCCTCTTTGTTTCTTTTAATGCAGGCTACTCTGGTTAATCAATGTTGATACGTTATGCAGCATGGCCAAGATAAGATCAATGCTGAGAAGCAAGCATGATATACCAATATGTTATGACGATTGGTTAAAAGTAATATGCAATGCCGGAGAGTGACAGGAGTTGATCAAGCCTAGTTTTGAGCATAGTGACTAAGTAAAATAGAACAACACTGTTTCGGAAGCTCATTTGCCATGTCGATTATGTCGTTAGTAAAGAAATATTTCATGCATTCCAAATTAACTCGGTAACCTCGAAAATCTATTCCAAATTTCTCTCGTTGTTAGCTTTGGTGCAACAGTTAAGTAGTTTTGTATACCGATGTCAATGAATCCTTTAAATATGTTAAAACATTCTGTTAGCTTATCTTAGAGCCGCCTCATGCTTAGAGAGAACAAATTCAAATGTTTGCAGTTTGTCCTTATATATTTTCATTACGTAAGAAAGGAATTAGTTTAGTTGCTCTTCACTGTACTCCTTCCAGGTGAGGAATATCTTTATTTAAGTGAGGGACTCAGAACTGAATGGCATAATCGAGGTGTGATGTAACTTAAGAATAACGACAATATTACATCTTTGCTCTTGTATATAAAGTTTCTGCTCGTAAACCCTAACCTGCTATTTGCTTTCTTGGCCATTTTGTTACAATTTGGGAAACTTGAAATTGTTGGAGACAGTGACTCTCAAATCCCTCACATGAGGTGGGTACTTTGTGGCCAGTGAGTTCATAATACAAATTGCTTGTCAAGGTATCCTATTTGCAACAGCTGATGAATATTGACGTAAAATGGCATTTGCCATTTTCTGGATCACTCAGCTATTCTGTCTAGATTCCCTCATGATCTTAGCCATTCTTCTCCAGGCAATATGGCATTTCCGATTTTGTTTCATGTGTCATCAGTAACTAAGTTCTGCAGCACTATACTAATGTCATGAATATAGATGATGAAAAGTATGAGACTCAGGACGAAACCCTGGGGAACCCCAGTGGCAACGGGTGACCACGGTGATGTTTTAACATCCATTACGACTCTTTCCTTCCTCTTACGTGATCCAGCTTCTAACCCAGTGACTTATGCAATTAGTAATCCCAAGAGCCATAGATTTAGTGTTGAATATTTTGTGATAAAATTCAAGGAGGTTTATGAGGCATGATATGTGCCTTCCAAACCCATGCTTTTGTATCACTGATCAAAGTGTTCAAGATAAGCTACGATCTTATATCTAATGATCGACTCCAGAAGTTTACATATGATTAATGCAAGGCTAATAGGACGGTAATTGCTATACTGCTCCATCCTGGAGATATTGATTAATAATATAGGTTAACGATTTGGCAAATTTGTTGTTGGACGTTTTAAATTCTCTTGGATAGACTCGATCAAGACCTGGACTTTTATTGGTTTTCAGCTTATCTATCTGTGTTAGTACTTCCTTAACTGTGATGGCAAATACAGGTCTCGTATGTGTGTTATCTATTGCTGGTTCAAAATTCGTGTCGCTTCTCTATAGTGAAAAACAGAACTGAAAAGAAAGAGAATCAGCGTTGTTGCTCTCCACAATGGATTCCTATCCTCATTTACTATGGGTCCTATTCCACCCTGGGGATAGGGGAGAAAGAATACTTCCCACGTATTCCCTGCGTGTCGTAGCAGGCAACTAAATGGGAAGAGAGCTGGTGGGGGGGGGGAGGGGCTGGAAATCCTCCCCTTTCGTTTTTAATTTTCCAAAAGAAGGAACAGAGAAGGGGGCCAAGTGAGGATATTCCCCTTAAGGCTCAGTTCTCTGTTCTTGACGCTAGGTCAGTGGTTGCCTACCGTCTGCCACCGAGAGAGAGAGAGAGAGAGAGAGAGAGAGAGAGAGAGAGAGAGAGAGAGAGAGAGAGAGAGAGAGAGAGGAGGGAGAGAGACTTACAGAGGCCACACAGACCCAAGGTCCAAGCGATGTGGTCTGGCCTTTACATGAAAAGAATATTCAGTCCTTATAAAAGCAGTAGAAGAAAACGATAGCAAAGCAAAGGCTCTCTCCCCACCCTCCACTCCCTCCACCACACGCCAGACGGAAAGTAAACAGAAAAAATACCTTGCAGGATTAGTATGCCTGAAGGAAATCCTTATAGGAAAATGATAAGGTAGAATGAAGATGAATATGTCATGCATCCCACCACCAACGACATGCGTCCCATCACCAACGACATGCATCCCATCACCAACGACATGCGTCCCTTCACCTTTTGCTATAAAGACAATAGTAAGGATAAGCTTGAGCTCCAGCCTCTTAACTTACCATGCCTGTATCATACGTGATGAAGAATGATACAATAATCCTCACTCATTGTCTTAAAGCAGGTGACATGGGTTAATTAATGTTGGTATGTTACCGCAGCATGGCCAGGGGGAGATCAGTGGTTGAGAAGGTAGCATGATATACCACTGCGTTATGATGACTGATTAAATGAATTATTCCATACCGGAGAGTGACAAGTGTTGATCAATCCTAATTTTGAAGATATTAAAGGTGTTGCTCCGAACAACATTTTCTGGGAGTTTATTCCACGTATCAATTATGTCTATGGTAGAGAAACATTTCATACAGTCCAGATTAACTCAGTGACCTCTAAGCTTTAGTCCAGTTTTCTGGTCTGTAATGCTGGCGCTACTTTAAGGAAAGTTTCATTATCGACGTTATTGAATCCTTTAAGTATTTTGAAACATTGTATTGATTTGCCCCGGCGGAGCCTCTTGCTTAATTAAGGAGAACAAGTTTGATTCTCGTACTCTCTCCTCGTATGGTTTGGTACTTAAGGAGGGAATCAATCTAGTGTCCCTTCGCTGCACTGCTTCCAATTTAAGAATATCCCTCCTTAAGTGAGGGTTTAAAACTGCACTGGATATTCGATGTGTGGCCTAACTAGACTTAGGTATAGTGGCAATATCATTCTTGTTTTTGTACGTAAACTTTATGTTTATAAATCTTGACATCCTATTTGCTTTCCTAGCGGCTTCATTACAATAATTGGAGAATTTGAAGTTGTTGGAGACAGTGACCCCCTAAATCTCTCACACTAGGAGTGTCCCTCATCTTGTGGCCCATCAGTTCATAAACAAATGTTTGTTAAGGTGTTCTACTTGTAACAGCTGTCATTTATTGACGTTGAACGGTATTTGCCATATACTAAACCATTCAGCAATCATATCTAGAATCTCTTCTAATCTTAGCTTATCTTCTTCAGATGATATGGCACTGCCGGTCTTTTGTGTCATCTGCAGATCTGGACACTAGGTTATGTAGCCCCACGTCAATATCGTTAATATAAATGATGAAAAGTATAGACCCAAGTACATATCCCTGGGGGACCCCACTAGTGACGGGTGACCACGGTGAGGATTCACTCTTCATTACGACTCTTTACTTCCTATCACGTAACCAGGCTTCTGTCCAGTTTCCTAGGCAACCAGTAATCCCCAAAGATCCCGACTCTGTGCATCAATTTAACTGGGGGGAAATATGTTGATTGCTTTCTGGAAGTCTAGAAATACTATATCTAATGCTTTTGTCTTGTCGAGGGTAAATGATCTATGATAAAACTCAAGTAGGTTTGTAAGACAAGATCCGTGCTTGATAAAACCCCGCTGTGTATCGTTGATCAGACTGTGTTGTTCCAGGTAGGCTACGATTTCATCTGTAATGATCGACCCCAGATGTTTACATATGATTGATGTGAGATTTATTGAAATCATAATAGGTTAACGCTCCGGCAATTTTGTGCTTGACGTTTTTAATTACTCGTAGATAGAAACCATTATTAAAAGAGGTTGATTATCGAACATTACAGTAACGCCAGCACTACCGACGAGAGGAAATAGATTAAAACTTAGAGGCCAACGAGTTAATCTGGACTTGCGAACTATTTTCTGTGCCAATTACATTATTAATGCGTGGAATAAGCTCACAGAAAATGTTATTCAGAGCAACACCCTTAATATCTTCAAAACTAGGAGTGATCATCACTTGTCACTCTCTGGTATTGAATAATTCATTTAATCAATCATAATAACACAGTTGCATATCATTTTACCTTCTCAACCACTGATCTCCCCCTGGCCATGCTGGGGTAACATACCAACATTGATTAACCCATGTCACCTGCTTTGTGGGAGTGAGTGAGGATTATTGTATCATTCTTCAACATCAGGAATAATCTAAGCATGGTAAGTCGAGAGTCTGGAGCTCAAGTTTATCCTTAGTATTATCTTTACCACAAAAAGTGAAGGGATGCGTGTCGTTGGTGATGGAATGCGTGTCGTTGGTGATGGGATGCACGACATACTCATGTTCATTCTACCTTATGACTTTCTTATAAATCCTGCAAGGTATTTTGTCTGTCAGTTTTCCTGCTGGTGTGTTGCTGGAGGGAGTGGAGGGTGAGGAGAGAACCTTTGCTTTGCTGTCCTTTTCTTCTGCTGCTTACAAGGCCAGGCCACCTCGCTTGAACCTTGGGTCTGTGTATCTATGTAACTCTCTCTCTCTCTCTCTCTCTCTCTCTCTCTCTCTCTCTCTCTCTCTCTCTCTCTCTCTCTCTCTCTCTCTCTCTCTCTCTCTCTCTCTCTCTCTCTCTCTCTCTCACAACTGCGCTTGTATCAAACGCAGGCCAAGTGACATCCCTTCTGTGAAGGCGCGTTCTAGAGGTGAGTCGTGTATGATCTGAGAAGCAATAGTCAAACTATCCAGTGCATTATGTATACTGATGCTGATCCTCACACACCCAGCATTGTAAGCATTATGGTCATAGGTACAGGTATAGGCAGGTGTGCGGAGAGACAGGATACAGAGAAGCATGACTCACGTGATCAAGATAAGGAAGGATATGTTAGCCAATACTAGCAGGATGTTGGTACTGAAAATAACGTTCACTGGAAGTAGATAGTTTACTGTAAGACACAGGCTGGTGGTAGGCTGGAGTCATTCACATCATGAGTGGTGGTAGAAATCTAATAAAGATGAATGAGCTTGCAATTCCATATTTAGGAATGTTGGGCAATGTATTGTACACGTATTTTTCTATGTTGCCATAAAAGCAAAATTTATTCAATTGTTTCAATTAGCATAAACTTCTGAAATAAGGAGTGTTGAGGGAGATGGTAGAGAAGTAAGATGAAACAGAATATCAAACAATGTACCTACTGCACCTACAGTTTTCCCCCGTTTTACAAAAGGAAATGGAGGAAGAAGAGATGCAAGACATGTACGTGAATAATACTCTTTTTCTTTCCATTCTTATGGTAGACTGAGGCATCATAGGAACATGTTACAGAACCTGGTAGAGCTGAGGCCTCAGAAAGGTTCAAGGATGAAGAACGTGGATAGA
This sequence comes from Panulirus ornatus, assembly GCF_036320965.1. Taxonomy (NCBI): domain Eukaryota; kingdom Metazoa; phylum Arthropoda; class Malacostraca; order Decapoda; family Palinuridae; genus Panulirus; species Panulirus ornatus. Next base: position 61,618,218 of record NC_092226.1, read on the forward strand.
TCAGACTTTTAAACTTAACGTGAGTGTGGAGAAGGTAAAGGTGGAAGTCGTGTTCATGAGGCTGTGTCATGATATCTGTCTCATGTGAATGTGGAGAAAATCGAGGTGGAAGCAGCGTTTATACGAGTGTGTCATGATATTTGTCGTCTGATGTGAGTGATTTGTGTAATATAATTACACCTGTTGGATGCGGGTTATACAGAATATAAGAGAGACAACAGGTGAGTGTTCAGAAGTTAGGCCAGGGTGAAGGAAACATTAAGCTGGACCAGTAAAGCTGAACCACACCGATATCCAGAAGTTGTATACTGGCTTGAAGCTGATGTGGTGTTGGCTGGTGTGTTAGTCGCTGTTGTGAAGGTTCGCTATGAGATAATCGCCACCATCTCAGGCCGCGTTCATTGAAACTGTTGTCCGACTTACACCAGCAGAAGGTAAACCAACCAAAGGATGATCGCCATACCGAGCGTCAACAAGGAGAATGGAATTGTACTCAGATAATAAAGTGATACTGAAATTACATATCATATCAAGTCTTAGTTTTCGTATGATAACTACAATATTGGCAGCCTTACTCAAGAAAAGCTCTTTCGACCCCACGAAATACGAGTCGGTCCGTTGCAGTGGTCGTTGATGGAGCGACTTCCCCGTCTTACTCTGTCATCAGTGATGTTCCTCAGGGCTCTGTCCGACCGCCTACTCTCTTCCATGCCTCCATTATCTATGGACTTTCAATATCCGGTCCTCTTGACCCTCACGTTGATGATTCCACTCTACATACTCCACGTCTCCTGCCCTCCTCACTCTCTTTCTCGTACTGAACCCCATATTTTTTTTTTTATTGGGACCAGTGTCAAGGTCTCGGAATGGGGAATCAACAACAAGGATAGAACCAAATGCTAGAAGGTCATTTCTACCCATATCTCTTTCTTCAAATGGCATTCGTTTCCCTAGACTTAATTCCACATCCCCACAATTCATTCATGCACGAATACTATCATTTCAGGCAAAACCATATCCTCCACTCAACATCTAGAAACCCCACAGAATCAACACAGAATCTGCTTTCCAAGAGCTGGGGTGTTGCATAAGGGTCTGGATTATCTTTCCTGTGAGCAGCTGTTTCATACCCACAAGGGTCTTGTTCGCCTGAGTATGGAGGCTCCTCCTCCACCCCTGTATCAGCCAGTGAGAACATTTCGTTTCATTAACCACCTCAGGTATCACCTCTCTCACCAACCATCCCTCTCTGTCCACCGCTATGTGTTGCTCCGGGTTTTATGATGGTCACTGCACTCGGAAGCTGTCTGCACGTGTTCTTGACACCAAGGCTTGGTCCCAAGTCACACTCTCGACCGCTGCTTCCCATAGTTTCTGTGTACAGACCAAACACACGAGGACTGACCGTTATGATAATTCCATTCCTCGAGCAGCGAAGATGGTGATCTTTCTTCCTTTTTTCATCTCTACAAGTCAGATCCACAAACTTCTGAGGAACCGTGGATAATATCTTTCTCCTTGTCCTCACCCTATAATCCCCTCATCCAAGACAGTTATGACTGAGGAATGCTATATCGGTCATAGTGAAGAAAATAAGACTAAGCAAACCTAACCGTTAGCCAGAGTGCGTGTTTGTCAACTACTCTGTGCTTCCAGTGTTTTTCAGCGGACATGTTCGCTTCTTTGATGATGGCTAAGATTTTGAGCTGCATCAACAACGGTAGTGCTTGATTAATTGCTTAACTGCTTCATTGCTTAGCTGTAGGGTACGGGATAAGAGCAAGGCCTCAGGTCAGGTGCACGCACCAGACCTGGGGCCTTCCTCTTATTCACATTTACTCTCAGCTTTCTTCTTTCACACACTTTACCTAACTCAGTCACCAGCTTCTGCAGCTTCTGCAGTTTGGTAAACATGTGATTTGGGCAATCACATGTTTACCAAATGGCGTCCTAGCTTCGTCTCTTCGATATATATCAACTAACTGTTATATTTCTCTCTTGTGTCTCCCCTGATGATGTGATTATTACACGAAAGTGCACTTGGGAACTTTTCGTGTTTCATTTTCCCCATGCACTCATAGGAATATATATATATATATATATATATATATATATATATATATATATATATATATATATATATATATATATATTCTTTCAAACTATTCGCCATTTCCCGCATTAGCGAGGTAGCGTTAAGAACAGAGGACTGGGCCTTTGAGGGAATACCCTCACCTGGCCCAATTCTCTGTTCCTTCTTTTGGAAAATTGAAAAAAAAACAATGACTTTGGTTCCTCCTTGGATCGTCTCGACACCGGCCAACCATGTACACCTGCAATTTGGTAACCAAACATATACACAACTGGGTTGAGCCATCCTGAAATATTTCTACCTTATGGCGGGTCGTAGTGTGTGTGTTTGTTTGTGTGTCTGAGTTTGTGTGTGTGTGTGTGTGTGTGTGTGTGTGTGTGTGTGTGTGTGTGGGCATGACTTCCTTCTTTAATGCTGTGGCTGAATGAACTTTATTTGATTAGTAAATAGAATAGATTCAGAACTTTAAAGGTAATTCAGTTATATCCATAGAAAAACCTCGTGTTATGATCATGTATTATGTATAACTACACATTGGTAATCATGTAATGCATAACTACACATTGGGTCAACAACATTTGGCTGGACTTACTTCAGAGTGTTGATAAGAAACTTTGGGACTGACTTGCCTTCCTGCAGTATTAGGTGAACATCAGTAAGAACACATCGTCCTTTATGTTTCACAATGTTCATTTTCTAAAATACCTGTTCACAAACGTTAATACGAGAGAAGGTACCAGCAAATATATATATATATATATATATATATATATATATATATATATATATATATATATATATATATATATATATATATATATATATATGTATATATATACGTATGTTATCCCTATTGTATGTCATATCATCTTAAGACTGCCTTTGTGGTGACTCATATTTCTTGTAAAATTCAGTTACATTAACGTTTCTAGGCTTGTTTTTAGGTCTACTGTCGCACTGCAGATCTGTCAGATCCCGGAGTTGTGTCAACATTAAGAGCAAATGGAGATGCAAATACTCGTAGTTCCATTTCGAGAGCATGTAGATTGGTAAACCCTGATTCAATTACTTCTTTTAGACCACGTACATCATCTGCATATCCCGTCACCCTGTATTTGATGGCGGGACCTGCAGCGAGCGCTGGACAGCATCCTGCAGTTTTTAGCTCACTTGATTCCCCATGAATATAGCTTGATTCTGAATCCTTTGATGGCATCAACGCAACGCTTAACAAGCTGATCTTCCCGTTGAAGCCTAGCATTCGATTCATTGAGACGAGCGGTCAAATCTACTCTAATATAAGAAAGAAAAAAAGCTTGGTTTAATAGCTAGTCAGCAGCTGGATTATTCTTGTACTGGCTTCCCTGGCGTATCCATGAAGATTCTTACGTCATCAAGAATGTCATAAAAACTTCTCAATATTTTTCTTCAGCTGAGCCGCCAGACCTGGGGATGAGAGGTGACACTTTGAAAACTTTGGATCCTCCTGCGGTGAAGGCCATGTTGTCTGATCCAGTTGAGAGTGAAGAGCACATGTGGCACTACATAATTCACTTTGATTCGTTAGGCGAACTAGTTTTCACGATGAATAATGCAGTGTAAACAACAATCAACGCCCGGAACTCCATCTGTCGTTATAACTTCAAGGTTATCTAAGTTTAAATATTGTTTGAAAAATACATCTATAACTTCAAGTTTATCTAAGTTTCAATATTGTTTGAAAATTATATCTATCACTTAATTTTATCTAAGTTTCAATATTGTTTGAAAAATATATATATATCACTTTAAGTTTATCTATATATATCTCTTAACTTTAAGTTTATCTAAGTTTAAATATTGTTTGAAAAATACATCCATCACTTAACTTTAAGTTTCTCTAAGTTTGAATATCACTTGAAAAATATAAATTTATCACTACACTGACCACATCTTCAGTGGTACTACCATTCATGCTAAGTAAATGCAACAGTTCTTCAGTTACTTCAAAATCTGAAGTGGTCAGAATGACGAGCTGCACAGCATCACGGGCGACGGACGTAGATTCCTCCACACGACTGGGGTATGTGTCACATTGATTCCCTGTGTCCGTCGTTTGTTCCTCTGTGTCATGTGTCGTTGTCATCAGTCCTTCGAGGTATCTGTTTGCCGCGAGAGACTATCAGAAGATAACGTTCTTTTCAGGACATAAAATTTCTACTGTAGTTACGAGACTTACAAACTGCCTGTCTGGCATATGGCTTGGGTCGTGTTGTTCGCTGGTTGTATACCTGAACTTCTGTATTACCTTCAGTGTTAGCATTATGTAACGTTGGTGGATAAATCCTTCTCTCCACTGTACCTCTTCATCAACTAAATTACTTTGCCTCTTCAAAGCTGTCCTTGAATTCGATCAGATTTTTCTGCACGTATTTATATACAGCGATGGCGATTATTGTATTCTCTCATCTGTACGACAGATTCTGGACATACCAAGCATAATGTCTGGCTTTGAAACTTACATAAAAAAAAATTATCATTCAGTCCAATCATTATAGCCTATGCATTCTACTCTCAACCTTCCTCTTCGTAATAGATTGCACCATAATGTGTCTTGAAATCAAGATCAGTGTTATGATGATATAACAGCTGGTTCATTATGTACGAATAACAACAACACAACCATCTGCTGCCTTCCTCATGGGTACATGACGGGGTAACTGACACACGTGGTGAGCGTAGAGTGTGAACGCGTAGTACATAACATAGGTGAGCTGGTACTGCCTCCAACAGTGCAATGTACTCCATACAACCTACATGTCATTCTACTGTTAATACCAGTTTGTTTATAGTGAAATAAAGTAAAAGTAAAAATTGGTTTGAATTATATTTCTTTTTTTCTTTCACTATGTAATTGCACAACACTATAATTACATTTACTTAAGGACGACACTTATGATAACGCCAAGTGCTCGTAGGCTGGATGAAAGGGCTTGGCGGGTCGGACGTGGCCCGCGGGCCGTTGCTTGGCCACCCCTGGCCCAGACGACGCTTCCGTTGACTCAACCTACAGTTTGGCGGTGAGCCCACCTGGCGCCCACTCCCCGGTGTCGTCAGTGTGTCACAGTGACCGACAGTGGGCAGATTTTGCTGAATCTTCACCAAGGTGAACCCACCTCACCTTGATAGTTCTACTATCCACGTTCAGTCTCTCAAGATTTTTGTTATTTTTGTTAGTAGTGTTCCTCCAGGCTTGTATAGCGATGATTATATTGTTTATCAAAAATTCATTCACATTTGACTTTTATTTTATCATTTTTCATGTTTTGAAAAACTTTTTTTATTGTTAATATACTTATGAATGTCACTCATTTTCCCCTTTCTCCTCGAAGCAGATTTTTCCTTGCTTGTTTGATTTACAGAAAAATGTAAAGTCAGCTGTGCAAGTGATGAATTATAAGAGTTTGTTAGATTTTCATGTGCTGACTTGTTGAAGATTTCGAAAGCGACAATGTTGTTTCATTCCCCGGGACAACAGCGTTTGGAATCAATTTGATCAACTACACAACTCTGAATCTTGTCACATACAGCTGACAGACTTGTCGAACAACTTAACTTACACTAATTTTTGTTTCGACGAACAACAAACATAAACGAATTTTTTTATTTTCTCAAATGTTAAATTCTTTGTTTATGTTCACAATAAGACTTTAACATAGATTTCTGTGAGAACCCATCATGGTATTCGTTATACGTTCTTTGTTGTGGCTGTCATTAACCGTCAATAACCTTTACAGCGTCTTGTATAAACACATCTCTAGACAAGAAAGTGGTGTACACTCGCATCTATTTGTATATCATACCATGAAATGATCTCTGGTCTTGATAATTAAACACTTGTGCTCCTATATTGGAATTCAGTCACCATTACTTACGAATGTTCTTTAAACTTATCCAACTTAACGTTGATGTTGAGTCAAACTCTGTTGGAAAATGTCCAGGATAGTTTTGTGCAAACCCTACCCTTCGTGTTCTGGTGTAGGTGATCGTAGTACAGACCCTCAGAGCTCCAAATATCGCCATTATGATCACGTATTTACATCCATGTTCATGTAGTCAGGTCATTGATTTAGTGAAGGAAATCCCCCACTTCCAATTTACAAAAGAGAAAAATACCGTAACTTACTCCATACGACTCACCTTTCCTACGAGTTTGTAGAAAACTTTTAAATACTCTCAAAGTTCCAACATGGAGTTGAGAACTACTAATTCAGGTCAGGTATAATTCGCTCCATTGCCACAGTGTCCGCGTGTTGCATAGACAGACTATGTAAGCCTGAGTTAACAGTCATCCTTGCCTAATTCAACTTACTATAACATCATAATGGAACTTATCATTACGATTCTTGGAAAGTGTATGAAGTGGTAGCTCTGCAGTCTCTCTCTCTCCTCAATACACAGGAACCTATTTCGCTCTCTTACAAAAGCGCTCCATTCATATATTGTTCATTCTGGGTAAATTGAGGTCTGTATCTCTTGTTTTTCGATGTTTTGTTATATTTGCATGTTCTCCCTCTGACTAGAGAGAAACAGTGTACAGTCGATGTTTGGAAGCGCCATCTGGCGAGAGCACTTCAGAGGAATGATTATTTCTTTTTCCTTGACTGACTACAAATATTTTCTCTTTGTCAGTCATTGTTCTGTGAGCTCACATGAACACGACTCAGGCAACCTGGATGGCATACACTGTTATTTTGGTACATATCACCTTATATTGCGGTATATTACGGTATATGTTGTCCTGTTCCGGGGTTTTCTCGTATCCAACACGACATTACTCGAGCACATGAAATTCGACCTCTGAGAACATTGGTGCCATCCTGCCCCAGGGTTCTACCGTCGTGCTCAAGGGCAGTACAGTCGTGCTCAAAGGCACTAAAGTCATGCACAAGGGTCGTACAGTCGTGCTCAAGCGATTAAAACATTCACGCAATGAACAGTTTGTGAAGATAGATACGAGCAAATGTCGATGAATTTGATAACCATGTCCTAACTACAGCTTCTATATCATAAGATGTATTCATTTTACGCAAATAAGTTCCTAAATTCATTACCAGGACGAATTTCCATTTGCTTTGGCTTACAGAACAACATGTATAACTTTTAACGGAATTATACCTTGACCGGGTTTTCCTTCTCTTACGTTTTCTCTCAATTATTTAATCGGGGTAGCTATTGCATTATACTCGTTTCCCACAAAACATGTTGATGAATTCAACTTAAGTGAATGTAAGGTAATGAAGATGGGACTGAGTAAAGGAAGATCACAACATGATAACTATCCAACAGAAAGTAGGCTTCAGGAATTCGTGTGCGAGAAGAGCTTGGGAATCGACATCGTCTTTAACCCATTACCAGATGGTAAAATCACCGTTCCAGACATCCACCAGTTTGGAAATTATGTTTTTTGGTTGTTTTTGATGTGTTTTGCGCAAGTCTGACCCTCATTTCTTCCGCAGGTCATTACCTTTTGAGATATCAGTAGGAAATGGGTCTTGGGTAGTGATTTGCGGTAGAAGCAAGGTCAGAGCCGTTCAAAAGACATCAAAGCCCATCAGGAAAAAACAATTTCAACCTAACCCAACCTAACCTGATCAGAACCTGGATGACCGAAGCTGCAATAATTCCTCACCCGAACCCCACATTAGGAGAACAGTTAGGGAGACGAAGTGTCTGGTGGCAGATATCAGAGTAGCATTCAAGTGTATGGGTAAGGAAATATTTAACAGGGAGGGCCGAAACCCTTCATCTCAAGTTCAGTCAAAGTACTTAAGACGATACAGAGCTACTAGAGAAGGTCTAGAGGAGGGCAGCAAAGATGGTATCGGAATTAAGAGAGCTGAGTTACGGTGACAGACTGAGGGCTTTAAATCTGCCCACCTTGAAAGAGAGAAGAGTGAGGGGTGACCTGATCAGAATCTTTGATTAGTTTTCTAAGAAAGATTGATGATGTGAATTGGCAACAGTTCGTCGAAAGCTCTAGAATAACCAGAGGACATAACATGAGATTTAGCAAGACACTTGATAGATTAGATGTAAAGATGTATTTTTATAGTGTAAGGATGGTGGATGGCTGGGATGAAATGGCTGAGGACATGGTTGATACAGACAGACATACACAGATTTAAAAAGCTTTATGATGGTGGAAAATGTTCAAGACATGGGATCCCACGAGTTTGAGATGTTCTCCCTCCCCGCGCAGTAGAAATTGGTAATTACAAATAAGTCAATACACACAGGTCTATGTGGCACAGTCGTTAGCGATACTGACCGTGAATGAGTACGAGCCCGCCCAGGGAAGAACGTCAATGGGTTCTAATCCTTGACGCCACGGTCGGTCCACACCCAACAAAGGTTTCATCCCCCTCTCGGGGATGGTCGATTACTGTGTAGGTGTATGTGTAACACACAAACGCACAGAGGAAAATCCCACAATACACACGTAAATCCCCACACATGTACACGTAAATCTCTTTCAACATAACAAACACCTTTTGAACTCCCCCCCACCCTACACACAACATAAGATATATATATATATATATATATATATATATATATATATATATATATATATATATATATATATATATATATATATATATATATATATATATATTTTATTATACTTTGTCGCTGTCTCCCGCATTAGCGAGGTAGCGCAAGGAAACAGACGAAAGAATGGCCCAAACCACCCACATACACATGTATATACATGCACGTCCACACACAGCACATATACATACCTATACATCTCAACGTATACATATATATACACACAGAGACATATACATATAGACACATGTACATAGTTCACACTGTCTGCCCTTATTCATTCCCGTCGCCACCCCGCTACACATGAAATGACAACCCCCTCCCCTGCATGTGCGCGAGGTAGCGCTAGGAAAAGACAGCAAAGGCCACATTCGTTCACACTCAGTCTCTAGCTGTCATGTATAATGCACTGAAATCACAGCTCCCTTTCCACATCCAGGGCCCACAAAACTTTCCATGGTTTACCCCAGACACTTCACATGCCCTGGTTCAATCCATTGACAGCTCGTCCACCCCGGTATACCACATAGTTCCAATTCACTCTATTCCTTGCACGCCTTTCACCCTCCTGCATGTTCAGGCCCCGATCACTCAAAATCTTTTTCACTCCATCTTTCCACCTCCAATTTTGGTCTCCAACTTCTCCTCGTTCCCTCAACCTCTGACACATATATCCTCTTTGACAATCTTTCCTCACTCATTCTCTCCATGTGACCAAACCATTTCAAAACACTCTCTTCTGCTCTCTCAGCCACGCTCTTTTTATTACCACACATCTCTTTTACCCTTTCATTACTTACTCGATCAAACCACCTCACACCACATATTGTCCTCAAACATCTAATTTCCAGCACATCCACCCTCCTCCGCACAACTCTATATATAGCCCACGCCTCGCAACCATACAACATTGTTGGAACAACTATTCCTTCAAACATACCCATTTTTGCTTTCCGAGATAACGTTCTCCACTTCCATACATTTTTAAACGCTCCCAAAACTTTCGCCCCCTCCCCCACCCTATGATTCACTTCCGCTTCCATGGTTCCATCCGCTGCCAGATCCACTCCCAGATATCTAAAACACCACTTCCTCCAGTTTTTCTCCATTCAAACTTACCTCCCAAATAACTTTTCCCTCAACCCTGCTGTACCTAATAACCTTGCTCTTATTCACATTTACTCTTAACTTTCTTCTTTCACACACTTTACCAAACTCAGTCACCAGCTTCTACAGTTTCTCACCCGAATCAGCCACCAGCACTGTATCATCAACGAACAACAACTGACTCACTTCCCAAGCTCTCTCATACACAACAGACTGCATAATTGCCCCTCTTTCCAAAACTCTTGCATTCACCTCCCTAACAACCCCATCCATAAACAAATTAAACAGCCATGGAGGCACCTCACCCTGAGTCATACATACATTAGATAACCTTACCAACCAGTCAATAATACAGTCACGCCCTTTTTTAATAAATTTCACTGCAATACCATCCAAACCCGCTGGTTTTCCGGCTTTCATCTTCTGCAAAGCTTTTGCTACCTCTTCTCTGTTTACCAAATCATTCTCCCTAATCGTCTCGCTTTGCTCACCACCTCGACCAAAACACCCCATATCTGCCAGTCTATCATCAAACACATTCTACAAACCTTCAAGTCGACCCCGATATACCACATCGTTCCAATTCACTCTATTCCTTGAATGCCTTTCACCCTACTGTATGTTCAAACCTCGATCGCTCAGAATCTTTTTCACTCCATCCTTCCACCTCCAATTTGGTCTCCCGCTTCTCCATCTTCCCTCCACCTCTTTGTCAATCTTTCCTCACTCAGTTTCTCCATATGTCCAAACCATTTCAACAAACCCTCCTCTACTCTCTGAAGAACACTCTTTTTATCTACACGCACACCTCTCTTACCTTTCCATTACCTACTCGATCAAACCACCTCACCCCTCATATTGTCCTCAAACATTTCATTTCCTACACATCCACCCTTCTCCTTATAACCCTATCTATAGCCCATGCCTCGCAACCGTATAACACCGTTGGAACCACTGTTCCTTCAAACACACCCATATTTGCTATCTGAGATAAAATTCTCTCCCACATATTCTTCATCGCCCCCAGAACCTTCGCCCCCTCCCCCACCCTATGACTCACTTCCGCTTCCATGGTCCCATTCGCTGCTAAGTCCACTCCCAGATATCTAAAACACTTCACTTCCTCCAGTTTTTCTCCATTCAAACGCACATCCCAATTTACTTGTCCCTCAACCCTTCTGAACCTAATAACCTTGCTCTTATTCACATTTACTTTCAACTTTCTCCTTTCACACACTTTACCAAACTCAGTCACCAACTTCTGCAGTTTCTACACGAATCAGCCACCAGAGTTGTATCATCGGCGAACAACAACTAAGTCATTTCCCAGGCCCTCTCATCCCCAACAGAGTGCATAATCGCCCCTCTCTCCTAAACTTTTGCATTCACCTCTCTAACCATC
>NC_092226.1:61631912-61709412 GCF_036320965.1 Panulirus ornatus
CATTAAAGTACATACAACAAAGTTCATCCTGATCAGGTAGCGTCTTAGCCAGCCACATGATGCACTACAGGATCAAGGTTTCAATGTACTTGTAACACTACGATCATTAAGATCAATTTCAACAACATACTTAATAGTTAAGTAACTTAGGGTTGTCGTCAGCTGCTCCTCTCGAACGTCTTGAGTTTCTAAATGTCTGAGTTATTTATGTCCTCTCATGTGTTGCAGTAGCCTATATGGTCCTGTGAACTGTGGTGCTATCTTACACTTCTCTCCTGTAGCATCAAAGTTCTTCACCATTACTAACTTACCTTCTCTAATCTGCCTAGGTCTAGCCAGCATTTTTTAAATTTGTGTAAACTGTTCTGTCGCTTCATCTATGTTCTGTCTAATACATTGATATGCACATTGGGTACACATGAACTTATATGCTGCATAATTATCAGCATCATACACTGCCTGTGGCTTAGATATTAAAAGGTCATACGGATATATCTTGTCATAGCCTGTACAACGAATAAGATGGGGTGTCACCAGTGGTGGAGTGATATGAAGCAGTAACGGCACTATTTACATCAACAGTTACTCTGTCTCTCTAACACCTTGCGACTCAGCCTCTCTGCCTACCCATTCGACGCTGGGTGATGATGAGCGGCAATGTTTGTCGTCCTTATGGTATGCTTCACACATAATTCTTCCGTGAGTTTATTGTTATATTTTCCCCCATTATCTGTAATTAGAACTTTCGGTGCTCTGTGGTGATCGAAGATGTCTTCCTTAAACGCCTTAACGCCAGTTTTAGCAGTTTTGTCTGCTGGTGGATCTAGTTCACGATATGGAGTAAATGCATTGATCATGACGAGCAAGTGCCTTTTTCTCTGACGAGTTTGAGACAATCTTGTCAGTACTTCCATACAAACTCGCTCCCATGGTTCCTTGACCTCGGGGTATATCAGAAGTATATTAAGCGCCATTACTTTACATTTATATAGAGTACATGTGGAACATTTGTCTACGTGCTGTGCAATGTGTTTTGTCGTCTTAGGCTAAAAGTACTTTTCAACTGAGTCTGCTTAATGGATCCGTCTTTACCCTGATGAGCTGCTTGGGGTATATCATGAATCATGACTAACAACTCGGCTACTAAGCTTAGTTAGTGTAACTAACTGTAGAACTGTACGAGCGGGTGTTCCTAGTTTCACGTCCCTGTACAACATTTCATCATGTAAGAGAAATTCCCTCATCAGAACAGGAGGTGTTAATTGTCAGGTTAGGAGCCTACGTACGTCAGTACTTTACCACCTGTGACTAACTAGATTGGGTCATTTCTGTTAATTCTCCCTTATTTTCTCTATAGCTAGGGCAGAATGCTCAGTTATCGGGGCTACATTCTGCGACAACGCATCCCCTACAATGTTCTGTTCTCCAGCTGTGTGCTCTATGGTTGGACGGAAATCCTGTATTGTCAAGTGACCTTCTAGCAAACCTTCCTGTGGATCGTCTATTTGGGAATAACCCTACTACGTGTTGGCGAAGAGTAAACACATGAAATGGGGTAGCGGTACATAACATCCTTGAAATGCTACTGTGTCCAAACTATAGCTAATCCGTCTTACGCTGTAAACGTGTAATTTTTCCTTCGTTGATAAAGTAGTACCAGAAACAGACGAAGAATACGCAGCGTTCACTCACATCCATTCTTTAACTGTCATGTGCAATGCACCGATACCACAGCCTCCTATCAACAACCATGACCCACAGACCTTTCTATGGTTCCCCTTGACCGCTTCATATCCCCTGGCTCAGTCCACTGACGGTACGACGACCCCAGTATACCTCATCATTCCAATTCACTCTGTTCCATACATATCATTCATCCTCCTGCATGTTCTGGCCCCGTTCACTCAAAATTTTTTTCACTTCATACTTCCATCTCCAAATTGGTCTCTCCTTCTCCTTGTCCTCTCCGCTTATGACACATATATCGTTTATGTCAATCTTTTCTCACTCATTCTCTCAATATTTCCAAACCATTTCAACACATCCTCTTCTGCTCTGTCAATCACACTCTTTTTGTTACCACACATCTCTCTCAATCTTTCATTACTTACTCGATCAAACCACCTCACACCACATATTGTCCTCAATTATTTTATTTCTAACACATCCACCCTCCCCTGCACATCCTCGTCTATAGCCCATACCTCGCAACCATACTACATTGCTAGGACTATCATAACTTCAAGCATACCCATTTTTGCTCTCCCAGATAACGACTTCTCTTTCCACACATTGCTGAATGTCCCTGGCCATTAAAGGTTAAGTAGCTAAGTGGAGTTATGCGGAGGTGACTGCCCTGGGTAGCGAGATGTGTGTTCAACTACTCTTCTTATGTTATCTTGTCTTCATGATCTTATTATAATGATTTGGTCAATAATACGATGATGCAGCGTTAAAGCACATCCTATGATCAACTTAATCATTGTGGAAGTATGGAAGAAGAGTAGCTGAACACGCATCTCGCTACCCAGGCCAACGGTCACCACATAATGCACGCCTTTAACTACAAGGTGCATCCCGACTTTCCCTTTACCGGCCAGGCCACAAAGTCTTCTCCGGTACGTCGGTACGAGGGTGCACAGCAGACCTTTGTGCTTGTGTCAGGAGCTCAAACTTACTGAATTGTTTACATCTGGCGAGGGGATTTCTTCCGTGAAAAACGTATTGTACTATAAAGTTTTCAACACACAACACACACACACACACACACACACACACACACACACACACACACACACACACACATACACACACATATTATTTATCTATTCATTTTGCTTTGTCGCTGTCTCCCGCGTTTGCGAGGTAGCGCAAGGAAACAGACGAAAGAAATGGACCAACCCACCCCCATACACATGTATATACATACACGTCCACACACGCAAATATGCATACCTATACATCTCAATGTACACATATATATACACACACAGACATATACATATATACACATGTACATAATTCGTACTGTCTGCCTTTATCTATTCCCATCGACACCTCGCCACACATGGAATAACAACCCCCTCCCCCCTCATGAGTGCGGGGTAGCGCTAGGAAAAGACAACAAAGGCCCCATTCGTTCACACTCACTCTCTAGCTGTCATGTACTAATGCACCGAAACCACAGCTCCCTTTCCACATCCAGGCTCCACACAGCTTTCCATGGTTTACCCCAGACGCTTCACATGCCCTGGTTCAATCCATTGACAGCACGTCGACTCCGGTATACCACATCGTTCCAATTCACTCTATTCCTTGCACGCCTTTCACCCCCCTGCATGTTCAGGCCCCGATCACTCAAAATCTTTTCACTCCATCTCTCCACCTCCAATTTGGTCTCCCACTTCTCCTCGTTCCCTCCTCCCCTGACACATATATCCTGTTGGTCAATCTTTCCTCACTCATTCTCTCCATGTGACCAAACCATTTCAAAACACCCTCTTCTGCTCTCTCAACCATATTCTTTTTATTTCCACACATCTCTCTTACCCTTACATTACTTACTCGATCAAACCACCTCACACCACATATTGTCCTCAAACATCTCATTTCCAGCACATCCACCCTCCTGTGCACAACTCTATCCATAGCCCACGCCTCGCAACCATACAACATTGTTGGAACAACTATTCCTTCAAACATACCCATTTTTCCTTTCCGAGATAATGTTCTCGACTTCCAAACATTCTTCAAGGCTCCCAGAATTTTCGCCCCCTCCCCCACCCTATGATTCACTTCCGCTTCCATGGTTCCATCCGCTGCCAGATCCACTCCCAGATATCTAAAACACTTCACTTCCTCCAGTTTCTCTTCATTCAAACTTATCTCCCAATTGACTTGACCCTCAACCCTACTGTACCTGATAACCTTGCTCTTGTTTACGTTTACTCTTAACTTTCTTCTTTCACACACTTTACCAAACTCAGTCACCATCTTCTGCAGTTTCTCACATGAATCAGCCACCAGCGATGTATCATCAGCAAACAACAGCTGACTCACTTCCCAAGCTCTCTCATCCACAACAGACTGCATACTTGCCTCTCTTTCCAAAACTCTTCCATTTCCCTCACTAACAACCCCATCCATAAACAAATTAAAGAACCATGGAGACATCACACACCCCTGCCGCAAACCTACATTCACTGAGAACCAATCACTTTCCTCTCTTCCTACACGTACACATGCCTTACATCCTCGATAAAAACTTTTCACTGCTTCTAACAACTTGCCTCCCACACCATATATTCTTAATACCTTCCACAGAGCATCTCTATCAACTCTATCATATGCCTTCTCCAGATCCATAAATGCTACATACAAATCCATTTGCTTTTCTAAGTATTTCTCACATACATTCTTCAAAGCAAACACCTGATCCACACATCCTCTACCACTTCTGAAACCACATTGCTCTTCCCCAATCTGATGTTCTGTACATGCCTTAACCCTCTCAATCAATACCCTCCCATATAATTTCCCAGGAATACTCAGCAAACTTATACCTCTCTAGTTTGAGCACTCACTCTTATCCCCTTTGCCTTTGTACAATGGCACTATGCAAGCATTCCGCCAATCCTCAGGCACCTCACCATGAATCATACATACATTAAATAACCTTACCAACCAATCAACGATACAGTCACCCCCTTTTTTAATAAATTACACCGCAATACCATCCAAACCTACTGCCTTGCCAGCTTTCATCTTCCGCAAAGCTTTTGCTACCTCTTCTCTGTTTACCAAATCATTTTCCCTAACCCTCTCACTTTGCACACCACCTCGACCAAAACACCCTATATCTGCCACTCTATCATCAAACACATTCAACAAACCTTCAAAATACTCACTCCCTCTCCTTCTCACACCACCACTACTTGTTATCACCTCCCCATTAGCCCCCTTCACTGAAGTTCCCATTTGCTCCCTTGTCTTACGCACTTTATTTACCTTCTTCCAAAACATCTTTTTATTCTCCCTAAAATTCAATAATACTCTCTCACCCCAACTCTCATTTGCCCTCTTTTTCATCTCTTGCACCTTTCTTATGACCTCCTGCCTCTTTCTTTTATACATCTCCCACTCATTTGCAATTTTTCCCTGCAAAAATCGTCCAAATGCCTCCCTCTTCTCTTTCACTAATAATCTTACTTCTTCATCCCACCACTCGCTACCCTTTCTAATCAACCCACCTCCCACGCTTCTCATGCCACAAACATCTTTTGCGCAAGCCATCACTGACTTCCCTAAATACATCCCATTCTTCCCCCACTCCCCGTACCTCCTTTGCTCTCACCTTTTTCCATTCTGTACTCAGTCTCTCCTGGTACTTCCTCACACAAGTCTCCTTCCCAAGCTCACTTACTCTCACCACTCTCTTCACCACAACATTCTCTCTTCTTTTCTGAAAACCCCTACAAATCTTCACCTTCGCTTCCACAAGATAATAACCAGACATCCCTCCAGCTGCACCTCTCAGCACATTAACATCCAAAAGTCTCTCTTTCGCGCGCCTATCAATTAACACACAATCCAATATATATATATATATATATATATATATATATATATATATATATATATATATATATATATATATATATATATATATATATATATATATATATATATATATATATATATATATATATATATATATATATATATATATATATATATATATATATTATCCCTGGGGATAGGGGATTAAGAATACTTCCCACGTATTCCCTGCGTGTCGTAGAAGGCGACTAAAAGGGGAGGGAGCGGGGAGCTGGAAATCCTCCCCTCTCTTTTTTTTTAATTTTCCAAAAGAAGGAACAGAGGGGGCCAGGTGAGGATATTCCAAAAAAGGCCCAGTCCTCTGTTCTTAACGCTACCTCGCTAACGCGGGAAATGGCGAATAGTTAAAAAAAAAAAAAAAAAGAATATATATATATATATATATATATATATATATATATATATATATATATATATATATATATATTTATAATTTTTTTATTATTATTATTTTGCTTTGTCGCTGTCTCCCGCGCCTACGAGGTAGCGCAAGGAAACAGACGAAAGAAATGGCCCAACCCACCCCCACACACACGCACACACACACACGTCCACACACGCAAACATACACACCCACACATCCCAACGTACACACATATATACACACATAGACACACACATATACACACATGCACACAATTCACACTGTCTGCCCCTACTCACCCCCATCGCCACCCCGCCACACACGGAATAACATCCCCCTCCCCCTCATGTGTGCGAGGCAGAGCCAGGAAAAGACAACAAAGGCCCCATTCGCTCACACTCAGTCTTCAGCTTTCATGCAATAATGCCCGAAACCACAGCTCCCTTTCCACATCCAGGCCCCACAGAACTCTCCATGGTTTACCCCAGACGCTTCACATGCCCTGATTCAATCCATTGACAGCACGTCGACCCCGGTATACCACATCGATTCAATTCACTCTATTCCTTGCCCGCCTTTCGCCCTCCTGCATGTTCAGGCCCCGATCACTCAAAATCTTTTTTACTCCATCTTTCCACCTCCAATTTGGTCTCCCACTTGTCCTCGTTCCCTCCACCTCCGACACATATATCCTCTTGGTCAATCTTTCCTCACTCATTCTCTCCATGTGCCCAAACCATTTCAAAACGCCATCTTCTGCTCTCTCAACCACGCTCTTTTATAATTATATATATATATATATATATATATATATATATATATATATATATATATATATATATATATATATATATATATATATATGCAGGGGCAAGTATGCAGTCTATTGTGGATGAGAGAACTTGGGAAATGAGTCAGTTGTTCGCTGATGATACAGCGCTGGTGGTTGATTCGTGTGAGATACTCCAAAGGTTGGTGACTGAGTTTGGTAAAGTGTGTGAAAGAAGAAACCTGAGAGTAAATGTGAATAAGAGCACGGTTATTAGGTAAAGTTTGAATGGAGAAAAACTGGAGGAAGTGAAGTGTTTTAGATATCTGGGAGTGGATTTGGCAGCGGATGGAACTATGGAAACGGAAGTGAATCATAGGATGGGGGAGGGGGCGAAAGTTCTGGGAGCGTTGAAGAACGTGTAGAAGTCGAGAACATTATCTCGGAAAGCAAAAATGGCTATATTTGAAGGAATAGTGGTTCCAACAATGTTATATGGTTGCGAGGCGTGGGCTAGAGTTGTGCGGAGGAGGGTGGATGTGCTGGAAATGAGATGTTTGAGGACAATATATGGTGTGAGGTGGTTTGATCGAGTAAGTAATGAAAGGGTAAGAGAGATGTGTGGTAATAGGAAGAGTTTGGTTGAGAGAGCAGAAGAGGATGTCTTGAAATGGTTTGGTCACATGGAGAGAATGAGTGAAGAAAGATTGACCAAGAGGATATATTTGTCAGAGGGGGAGGGAGCGAGAAGAGGGAGACCAAATTGGAGGTGGAAAGATGGAGTGAAAAAGATTTTGAGTGATCGGGGCCTAAACATGCAGGAGGGTGAAAGGCTTGCAAGGAATAGAGTGAATTGGAACGATGTGGTATACCGGGGTCGACGTGCTGTCAATGGATTGAACCAGGGCATGTAAAGCGTCTGGGATAAACCATGGAAAGTTCTGTGGGGCCTGGATGTGGAAAGGGAGCTGTGGTTTCGACGCATTATACATGACAGCTAGAGACTGAGTGTGAACTAATGTGGCCTTTGTTGTCTTTTCCTAGCGCAACCTCGCACACATGCGGGGGAGGGGGTTGTTATGATAGCACATGATAGCACATACACGCACATATGCATATATATACATATATGTATATATCAACATATACACATATGCATATTATATACACATACACAGACACACACAGACATATACATATATACATATATACATATTCTTACTTGCTTGCATTCATCCGTACAGGCGCCACCAGACCTACAGGAAACAGCAATGCCACTGCGTCAGCGAGTTAGCGACAGGAAACGGACGAAGAGACACATCCTCTCGCATTCACATATATATATACATGTACGCATATACACGTGTATATATATATATATATATATATATATATATATATATATATATATATATATATATATATATATATATATATATTTCTATGAATCCACGCGGAAAATGAAACACGATAAGTTCCCAAGTGCACTTTCGTGTAATAATCACATCATCAGGGGAGACATAAGAGAGAAATATAACGGTCAGTTGATATACATCGAAGAGACGAAGCTAGGACGCCATTTGGTAAACATGCGGTTGTCCAAGACAGACAACGAGCGTTCATAAACTTATCATTTAACGAATTTTATCATCGATAAAGTTATCTAATTTGTATAGACCATCACTCATATTAAGATTATAATTCTTTGTGTATTTGATAATAGAAGATTCAATGATATTTCTCGTGGTAATAGAGTTAATAACTAAGATGGCATTGCTCCAGTCAATACAATGATAATAGTTTTTAACGTGATTAAGCAACGCATTTGATTTTTGTCCAGTTATCATACTATATCTATGTTTCTTAAGTCTAACAGAAAGATCCTTACCGGTCTGCCCAACATAAAATTTATCACAATTTCGACATGGCACTTCATAGATGCATCCAAGTGAATTTTCTGGTGAATTCCTGATCAAGATATTCTTTATAGTATTATTGTTGCTGAAGGCAACATTTACACCAGAGGATTTAAGCAACGTGGGAAATAAAGTAAAATTATTATTAAAAGGGAGAACTTAAAGATTCTTGGTGTCAGTGGGAGGTTTGGGCTCAACTCTATAAAATGATTTCTTTGCTAACTTAACGAAAGATCTAGGGTACTTTAACTTAGATCCAATAGAATATATCTTCTCAAACTCATCATCAATGAATTCTGGACTGCAAATATGTAATACCCTAAGGAACATATATTGAAATGATAATTTAACTGTCATGTTAAGATGAGTAATAATGGATATATGAGCATACATTGGTAGGTTTTCTGTTTATGCTAAACTTAAACTTGTTTCCTTGTATATGGATCATGCAATCTAAAAATGGCAACATACCATTACTTTCATTTTCTACAGTAAATTTGATGGAAGGTACTAAATTGTTAAGTAAGGGGAGAATTATTTGTAAATTTTCATTTGTTGGCCAAACACAAAGAACATCATCTACATACCTAAACCAAATTGCATTAGAAGGTAAGATATCATTTAGTAATTTTGTTTCAAAAAATTCCATATAAAGATTACCTAGTACGGGTGAAAGAGAGTTATCCATTGTCATACCAAATTTTTGAGCATAATAATCTCCACTGAACTGAAATACAGTCTTTTATACTCAGTTTTATCAGTTCAATTAACGGGACAAGTATTAAATGCCTTGATTAATCACGTTAAAAACAATGATCATTGTATTGACTGGAGTAATGCCATCTCAGTTGTTAATTATAACTCTATTACCACGAAAAATATCATTTAATCTTCTATTATTAGATACACAAAAATTTATAATCTAAATATTAGTGATGGTCTATACAAATTAGATAGCTATTTTTTATAAAATTTGTAAAATGATACGTTTATGAACGCCAAATGGCGTCTTAGCCTCGTCTCTTCGATGTATATCAACTGACTGTTATATTTCTCCCTTGTGTCTCCCCAGATGAAGTGTTTATTAAACGAAAGTGCACTTGGGAACTTGTCGTGTTTCATTTTCCCCGTGGACTCATAGGAATACCTTGATCACGCGCAAAATATATATATATATATATATATATATATATATATATATATATATATATATATATATATATATATATATATATATATATATATATGTATATATCCCTGGGGATAGGGGATTAAGAATACTTCCCACGTATTCCCTGCGTGTCGTAGAAGGCGACTAAAAGGGGAGGGAGTGGGGGGCTGGAAATCCTCCCCTCTCCTTTTTTTTTTTTTTTTTTTTTTTTCCCAAAAGAAGGAACAGAGGGGGCCAGGTGAGGATATTCCAAAAAAGGCCCAGTCCTCTGTTCTTAACGCTACCTCGCTAATGCGGGAAATGGCGAATAGTTTGAAAAAAAAAAAAAAAAAAAAATATATATATATATATATATATATATATATATATATATATATATATATATATATATATATATATATATTTGTGGGAGTATGTGATAGAATGTAAGAAAGTAAACTCTCGATTGATATGGGTAAAACTGAAAGTGGATGGAGAGAGATGGGTGATTATTGGTGCATATGCACCTGGGCATGAGAAGAAAGATCATGAGAGGCAAGTGTTTTGGGAGCAGCTGAATGAGTGTGTAAGTCGTTTTGATGCACAAGACCGGGTTATAGTGATGGGTGATTTGAATGCAAAGGTGAGTAATGTGGCAGTTGAGGGAATAATTGGTATACATGGGGTGTTCAGTGTTGTAAATGGAAATGGTGAAGAGCTTGTAGATTTATGTGCTGAAAAAGGACTGGTGATTGGGAATACCTGGTTTAAAAAGCGAGATATACATAAGTATACGTATGTAAGTAGGAGAGATGGCCAGAGAGCGTTATTGGATTACGTGTTAATTGACAGGCGCGCGAAAGAGAGACTTTTGGATGTTAATGTGCTAAGAGGTGCAACTGGAGGGATGTCCGATCATTATCTTGTGGAGGCTAAGGTGAAGATTGGTATGGGTTTTCAGAAAAGAAGAGTGAATGTTGGGGTGAAGAGGGTGGTGAGAGTAAGTGAGCTTGGGAAGGAGACTTGTGTGAGGAAGTACCAGGAGAGACTGAGTACAGAATGGAAAAAGGTGAGAACAATGGAGGTAAGGGGAGTGGGGGAGGAATGGGATGTATTTAGGGAATCAGTGATGGAGTGCGCAAAAGATGCTTGTGGCATGAGAAGCGTGGGAGGTGGGTTGATTAGAAAGGGTAGTGAGTGGTGGGATGAAGAAGTAAGATTATTAGTGAAAGAGAAGAGAGAGGCATTTGGACGATTTTTGCAGGGAAAAAATGAAATTGAGTGGGAGATGTATAAAAGAAAGAGACAGGAGGTCAAGAGAAAGGTGAAAGAGGTGAAAAGAGGGCAAATGAGAGTTGGGGTGAGAGAGTATCATTAAATTTTAGGGAGAATAAAAAGATGTTCTGAAAGGAGGTAAATAAAGTGCGTAAGACAAGGGAGCAAATGGGAACTTCAGTGAAGGGTGCTAATGGGGAGGTGATAACAAGTAGTGGTGATGTGAGAAGGAGATATTTTGAAGTATTTTGGAGTATTTTGAAGGTTTGTTGAATGTGTTTGATGATAGAGTGGCAGATATAGGGTGTTTTGGTCGAGGTGGTGTGCAAAGTGAGAGGGTTAGGGAAAATGATTTGGTAAACAGAGAAGAGGTAGTAAAAGCTTTGCGGAAGATGAAAGAAGGGCAAGGCAGCAGATTTGGATAGTATTGCAGCGGAATCTATTAAAAAGGGGGGTTACTGTATTGTTGACTGGTTGGTAAGGTTATTCAATGTATGTATGACTCATGGTGAGGTGCCTGAGGATTGGCGGAACGCGTGCATAGTGCCATTGTACAAAGGCAAAGGGGATAAGAGTGAGTGCTCAAATTACAGAGGTATAAGTTTGTTGAGTACTCCTGGTAAATTATATGGGAGGGTATTGATTGAGAGGGTGAAGGCATGTACAGAGCATCAGATTGGGGAAGAGCAATGTGGTTTCAGAAGTGGTAGAAGATGTGTGGATCAGGTGTTTGCTTTGAAGAATGTATGTGAGAAATACTTAGAAAAGCAAATGGATTTGTATGTAGCATTTATGGATCTGGAGAAGGCATATGATAGAGTTGATAGAGATGCTCTGTGGAAGGTATTAAGAATATATGGTGTGGGAGGCAAGTTGTTAGAAGCAGTGAAAAGTTTTTCTCGAGGATGTAAGGCATGTGTACGTGTAGGAAGAGAGGAAAGTGATTGGTTCTCAATGAATGTTGGTTTGCTGCAGGGGTGCGTGATGTCTCTATGGTTGTTTAATTTCTTTATGGATGGGGTTGTTAGGGAGGTGAATGCAAGAGTTTTGGAGAGAAGGGCAACTGTGCAGTCTGTTGTGGATGAGAGAGCTTGGGAAATGAGTCAGTTGTTGTTCACTGATGATACAGCGCTGGCGGCTGATTCGAGTGAGAAACTGGAGATGCTGGTGACTGAGTTTGGTAAAGTGTGTGAAAGAAGAAAGCTGAGAGTAAATGTGAATAAGAGCAACGTTATTAAATACTGCAGGATTGAGGGAAAAGTCAATTGGGAGGTAAGCTGAAATGGAGAAAAACTGGAGGAAGTGAAGTGTTTTAGATATCTGGGTGTGGATTTGGCAGCGGATGGAACCATGGAAGCGGATGTGAATCATAGGATAGGGGAGGGGGCGAAAATTCTGGGAGCGTTGAAAAATATGTGAAAATCGAGAACATTATCTTGGAAAGCAAAAATGGGTATGTTTGAAGGAATAGTGGCTTCAACAATGTTATATGGTTTTATATATAGATATATATATATATATATATATATATATATATATATATATATATACATATATATATATATATATATATATATATACATATATATATATATATATACGAATAAAGTGCATATGAACGCGCACATTCATAGAACATACAAACCTCCAACAGCCAGGATCGAACCCGGGACCCCTGTGCAACAGGCAGGCATGCTAACCGCTAGGCTATGGGACAGTCCCATAGCCTAGCGGTTAGCATGCCTGATTCTTGCACAGGGGTCCCGGGTTCGATCCTGGCTGTTGGAGGTTTGCATGTTCTATGGATATATATATATATATATATATATATATATATATTGGAAAGGATCACAATTTTGCGCGTGATCAAGATATTCCTACGAGTCCACGGGGAAAATGAAACACGAAAAGTTCCCAAGTGCACTTTCGTGTAATAATCACATCATCAGGGGAGACACAAGAGAGGAATATAACAGTCAGTTGATATACATCGAAGAGACGAAGCTAGGACGCCATTTGGTAAACATGTTTACCAAATGGCGTCCTATATATAAATATATATATATATATATATATATATATATATATATATATATATATATATATATATATATATATATATATATATATATATATGTATATATATATATATATATATATATATATATATATATATATATATATATATATATATATATATATATATATATATATACGTATATATACATATATATATATATCTTTTTTCTTTCAAACTATTCGCCATTTCCCGCATTAGCAAGGTAGCGTTAAGAACAGAGGACTGGGCCTTTGAGGGAATATCCTCACCTGGCCCCCTTCTCTGTTCCTTCTTTTGGAAAAAAAAAAAAAAAAAAAAAAAAATCCTCACCTGGCCCCCTTCTCTGTTCCTTCTTTTGGAAAATAAAAAAAAAAAAAACGAGAGGGGAGGATTTCCAGCCACCCGCTCCCTCCCCTTTTAGTCGCCTTCTACGACACGCAGGGAATACATGGGAAGTATTCTTTCTCCCCTATCCCCAGGGATAATATATATATATATATATATATATATATATATATATATATATATATATATATATATATATATATATGTGTGTGTGTGTGTGTGTGTGTGTGTGTGTGCATGCATATATACATATATACTTATATATATACATATATATATATGTATATATATACGTATATATATACATATATATATATATATATATATATATATATATATATATATATATATATATATATATATATATATATACATATATATATATATATATATATATATATATATGTATATATGTATATACATATTCTCAATTATCTCCCCAAGTATCATGCATTCACCTACCTAACCACCCTCTCCATAAACAATTCAAACAACCTTGGTGACACATACCCCTGCTGCAAACCGACCTTCCCTGGGAACTATTCACTCTCCTCTCTTCCTACACTTACACATGCCTTACAACCATCAGAAAGACTTCTCACCGCTTCTAGCAGCTTATCTCGCACACCATATGTTCTTAAGACCTTCCAAAGCATCTCTTCTATCAGCCCCATCATATGCTTTCTCCAGATCCATTTATACCACATACAAATCCAGTTTTCTAAGTATTTCACATACACATTCTTCATAACAAACACCTGATCCACACATCCTCTACCACTTCTGAAACCACACTGTTTTTCCCTAATCTGATTCTCTGTACATGCCTTCACCCCTCTCAGTCAATACCCTCCCA
Source organism: Panulirus ornatus (assembly GCF_036320965.1). Lineage (NCBI taxonomy): Eukaryota > Metazoa > Arthropoda > Malacostraca > Decapoda > Palinuridae > Panulirus > Panulirus ornatus. Next base: position 61,646,266 of record NC_092226.1, read on the forward strand.
TGCAACCTACCAAGTAGACACAGCAAACTTATGCCTCTCTAGTTTGGCCACAGCAAAAGAGTCTCCTGTCCTTACATACCTTCTTCCCATACACAATTCCACTATTTCTCTCCCTCCAGTATTCCTCCACCATATTTGTCCATGTCAGAGGTTGTCTTCGTCTCACACTAACCCCTTTGATTGTATTATCATACACTCTCCTTGTAAACTCTCAGTCTTGCAATTTTTCCACAGGCCCAAACCACCTCAAAGTATTACGTTTCTCGCATTCTACCACTTCATAATTCATTCTCTTTGCCTTCCTTGTCATACCACATATATGATACACCTTTTCATTTCTTTCTTTATTCCATTTGGTCACACCACATGGTCTTCTGAAATAGGTCATTTCCACAGCCTGAATTCTTGACTTCTGTGACTCACTCTATGTCCATGTTTCGGCTTCATAGGTCTGGGTTGGGCGGACTATGTTCTCCCTTAATCCTCTCTTCACTTCCATACTTACACCTCTATTCTTCGTTATTCTATTAAGGGACCCAGCGATTCTTCTTTCCTGTATTGCTCTCTCCCTTATTTCTCCTTCCATGTCACCACACCGACCCATGACAGCTCTTAGGTACTTCAGTTCCCTCACTTCTTCCAATCTTTCTCCCCTCATATCCAAAGCACAATTTAGTACACATTCTTCTTTCGTTCTATAAGTTTCTATAAAATCTATACTTTCACAATGTTTCCTTTCAAAAACCACACTTGCAACCTTGTGCGACTTCTTTTCACTCTCAGCAAACAACTGTGTCATCCGCAAACAGGCGCACCACTAACCACCATATCACATCGCCACACTCAATCTCTGCACCCCTTTTCCCTAGTTTTGCTTTCATATCTCTTGTCACTCCATCCATGCATAAAAAAACATGGTGACATTACACAGCCCCTCCTCAAACTCATATGTATGCAGAAATTTCGCTCGGCTCTCCATCCACTCTTACACAAGCATTTACTCCTCTATAGAAGGTTTTCACACCCTCCAACAGTTGTCCCCCTATACCATATATCCTTAACATATCCCATAAAGCATTCCACTCGACTCTGTCATATCCATTCTCTAGATCCATGACCTGCATGCAACTTGTTACCTTTCGCCAAATACTTTTCCACTGTCATCTTTACTACAAAAATCTGATCCACACAACCCCTAACTTTCCTAAACCCACTTGCTCTTCGCTTATTCTGCATTCAGTCGCTTCCATCCCTTCACACTTATTCCCCTATAACTGCTTCATACACTCTTAGAACCTCTTCCTTTGAATGAAAGAACAATAAGAGCTTTCACCCATTCCTCAGGCACAACCTTCTGTTTCCATGTTGAATTTCATATGAGATGGATCCACGCTTTCACACCATCTCCTCCATACTTCAGTAATTCAGCCATAATTCCATCCATTCCAAGTGCCTTTTCTACCTTTAGCCTCATGACTATTCTATTCATCTCCCTTTTTGCCATAGTTCCTCACACTTGTATCCTATTCCATCCATCCTCCATACCCATGCTTGTAACAATTGGTGCCTCTCCTTCCCCTACATTCTTAAGTTCTTCAAATACTTTTTCATCTTCTTTTTACTTCCTTTCACTCATTATCACCACATTCTCTCATTTTCAAAACCGTTTATATAGTCATTCAAATTCTCCTGAAAAGATGCATTGTATTCTTACCTTGTACAGTCTTCTTATTCACAGGCGCATATACACACACACTATTCTTGATCCATTGCAGCCATGCTCTGTAACACCCTCCTATACTCTCGGTGAGAGCAGAATTGCACATCCTATTTTCCCTTCTCCCTGACAATCTTTATTCACTCCCGTCCATACCTCACCTCCTTCCTTGTCCTCCCATAACTTGCATTCATCATTTCCATTTTCACTCCACACACACACCTGCCCGAGGATATGGTTCTTCCAAATCCTCAGCACATCCACGCCACAATCTTTAAACCGCTCCACAATCTCCCTCCTTTAACTCTCACTAGCGCCATCACCCTCAGTCGCTCGTCTCTTTTACTTCTCGTCGTAACTGGTCGACTCCAGTGCCGCTTCGTAGCCTTTAGTGCCTCAGTCTTGACAGGTCACTGGCAGAGGACAAAACCAGCGCAGTGTTTCCAGAGGCAGTGAGGCTCCAAAATTGTCAAAAAAAAAAAAAAAAAAACGTCGCACGACACTTCCTGTGTTGGTCTGCATTTAAAAAGATTGTCCTGAAGGAGATGGGCAACGCCTTCCCCAGCAGTTCCACCCATAAGGGTGTAGTGAAACGAGGTCGCGAGGAGAAGGCTGGGTGAGACGTGGCTACTCGAGAACACTTGGGTAACCCCTCAAGGTACTGAACCTTGAGAGCTTTCCCCAATCTTGTGCCTATTTACAGTAGCAGCACCTCCTCACCTCACTGGTTACGATCCCGCTGCTCCACAATATCATATATATATATATATATATATATATATATATATATATATATATATATATATATATATATATATATATATATATATATATATATATATATATATATTATTTTCATTTCATTTATTTTTGCTTTGTCGCTGTCTCCCGCGTTAGCGAGGTAGCGCAAGGAAACAGATGAAAGAAAGGCCCAACCCACCCACATACACATGTATATACATACACGTCCACACACACAAATATACATACCTATATATCTCAAAGTATACATATATATACACACACAGACATATACATATATACACATGTACATAATTCATACTGTCTGCCTTTATTCATTCCCATCGCCAACCCGCCACACATGAAATAACACCCCTCCCCCCACATGCGCGCGAGATAGCGCTAGGAAAAGACAACAAAGGCCCCATTCGTTCACACTCAGTCTCTAGCTGTCATGTAACAATGCACCGAAACCACAGCTCCCTTTCCACATCCAGGCCCCCCCCCCAAAGAACTTTCCATGGTTTACCCCAGAAGCTTTACATGCCCTAGTTCAATCCATTGACAGCACGTCGACCCCGGTATACCACATCGTTCGAATTCACTCTATTCCTTGCACGCCTTTTACCCTCCTTCATGTTCAGGCCCCGATCACTCAAAATCTTTTTCACTCCATCTTTCCACCTCCAACTTGGTCTCCCACTTCTCTTCGTACCCTCCACCTCTGACACATATACCCTCTTGGTCAATCTTTCCTCACTCATTCTCTCCAAGTGACCAAAGCATTTCAAAACACCCTCTTCTGCTCTCTCAACCACACTCTTTTTATTGCCACACATCTCTCTTACCCAGTTATTACTTACTCGATCAAACCACCTCACACCACATATTGTCCTCAAACATCTCATTTGCAGCACATCCACCCTCCTCTGCACAACTCTATCTATAGCCCGCGCCTCGCAACCATATAACATATATATATATATATATATATATATATATATATATATATATATATATATATATATATATATGTATATATATATATATATATATATATATATATATATATATATATATATATATATATATATATATATATATATATATATATATGTATATATATATATATATATATATATATATATATATATATATATATATATATATATATATATATATATATTGCTTAGTATAGTATAAGAACGGGACAAGAGCCAAATGCCTTGTATAATCATGTTAAAAACTATGATCATTGTATTGACTGGAGCAATGCCATCTCAGTTATTAACTCTAACTCCAGTACCACGAGAAATAGCACTGAATCTTCTATTATCAAATACTCAAAGAATTATAATCTTGATATTAGTGAAGGTCTATACAGATTGGATAGCTTTATTGTTGATAAGATTGTAATTAATTCCCCTTCTTGTCCACATAATAAGTTTATGATACGCTCGCTGTCTGTCTTGGACAGTCACTTGTTTACCAAATGGCGTCCTAGCTTCGTCTCAGCGATGTATATCAACTGACTTATATTTCTCTCTTGTGTCTCTCCTGATGATGTGATTATTATACGAAAGTGCACTTGGGAACTTATCGTGCTTCATTTTCCCAGTGGACTCATAGGAATATATATATATATATGTATATATATATATATATATATATATATATATATATATATATATATATATATATATGGATAGAGTTTTGCGCAGGAGGATGGATGTGCTGGAAATGAGATGTTTGAGGACAATGTGTGGTGTGAGGTGGTTTGATCGAGTAAGTAACGTAAGGGTAAGAGAGATGTGTGGAAATAAAAAGAGCGTGGTTGAGAGAGCAGAAGAGGGTGTTTTGAAATGGTTTGGGCACATGGAGAGAATGAGTGAGGAAAGATTGACCAAGAGGATATATGTGTCGGACGTGGAGGGAACTAGGAGAAGAGGGAGACCAAATTGGAGGTGGAAAGATGGAGTGAAAAAGATTTTGTGTGATCGGGGCCTGAACATGCAGGAGGGTGAAAGGAGGGCAAGGAATAGAGTGAATTGGAGCGATGTGGTATACCGGGGTTGACGTGCTGTCGGTGGATTGAAGCAGGGCATGTGAGGCGTCTGGGGTAAACCATGGAAAGCTGTGTAGGTATGTATATTTGCGTGTGTGGACGTGTGTATGTACATGTGTATGGGGGGGGGGGGTTGGGCCATTTCTTTCGTCTGTTTCCTTGCGCTACCTCGCAAACGCGGGAGACAGCGACAAAGTATAAAAAAAAAAACGACACGCAGGGAATACGTGGGAAGTATTCTTAATCCCCTATCCCCAGGGATATATATATATATATATATATATATATATATATATATATATATATATATATATATATATATATATATATATATATATATATATTGGCCATTTCTTGCGTCAGATAGGTAGCGTTGAGAACAGAAGGACTGAATCTTAAAGGGGAAATTCTCTCGTGGCCCCCTTCTCTATTCCTTCTGGAAAATTAAAGACAGGATTAGAGGATTTCCAGCACCTCGCTCCCTCCACTTTTAGTCGCCTTCTACGACTCTAAACTGGGAAATGAAGCTGCGGCAGCGATATAACGTCTACAGCAGCAGCTAACTTGTGCACACTGACAGAATAAACTCACAAGTGGCTAGTGAACTTTGACATCAATATGAGCAAAGTGTTGAACAATGTCAGTACAAACAAAATGGACAATCTATGGTACGAACTGCGTTAAGCGACATGACTTGAATGATGAATGAGACTTAGTTCTTATAGTCTCTGGTGATTTAGAGCCATAACAACTGTGTAGCAGCAGTAGAAAAAGGCCATCAATTTTTTTTAGGGCCCTACAAGGGAGGGCAAGAAAATGTATACCTACCTTTGACAGTTCAATGTTGCGTCCCTAGCTTGATCATCAAGCTCAGATTCGGTAACCTTGCTTGGAAAGGAATGAAAATATAGATGATTGCTGGTGTTTGATACGAAATCCAACGAGAGTCGTCCACACGACAATATCTTGTCTACCATCTGGAAGGAGAGGCTTCAGATGTGATCTAATTCAAGTACTCAAAGTCATATAAGGCTGAGACGGTCTTGAACTCAGCAGATGTTTCACACTAGATTGCAGTGATGTCTCACACTAGATCACAGTGATGTCTCACACTAGATCACAGTGATGTCTCACACTAGATCACAGTGATGTCTATACTAGATCACAGGGATGTCTCACACTAGATCACAGTGATGTCTCACACTAGATCACAGGGATGTCTCACACTAGATCACAGTGATGTCTCACACTAGATCACAGTGATGTCTCACACTAGATCACAGTGATGTCTCACACTAGATCACAGGGATGTCTCACACTAGATCACAGTGATGTCTTATATTAGATCACAGTGATGTCTCACACTAGATCACAGGGATGTCTCACACTAGATCACGGTAATGTCTCACACTAGATCACAGTGATGTCTCACACTAGATCACAGTGATGTCTCACACTAGATCACAGGGATATCTCACACTAGATCACAGTTATGTCTCACACTAGATCACAGTGATGTCTCACATTAGATCACAGTGATGTCTCACACTAGATCACAGGGATATCTCACACTAGCTCACAGTGATGTTTCACACTAGATCACAGTGATGTCTCACACTAGATCACAGTGATGTCTTACACTAGATCACAGTTATGTCTCACACTAGATCACAGTGATGTCTCACACTAGATCACAGTTATGTCTCACACTAGATCACAGTGATGGATACGAAGTGTTGGGAAAACATTTCTACTTCGAGTGAGACAAAAGACTTTATCTTCAGCGGGATTTTGTTAACATGTACAAAATTCCTTACTAGTGACACGATTTTCACCTCCGTAGTTAAAGGCATTTCTCATGTCATCTCTGCTCTTCTATTCTCCACAGATTATAGGATTCGACTCCAACAAACATGTTCACAAGGAGTGTGTGATCTGTTTCTGTTCATATTACTTTGTCTTGTACCACATTTTTTTTCCCCGAGATATGTTGAGTAATTAACGAAGTGATGATCACAGGAGGAGAGGTAATGATATTAAGGAAACACAAGATAAAGACGTCCATTTTATTTCGTAAAGAAATTCTGTTGATGATGCGTTGGGTTACGTGGCCAGGTGAACGTCCCGGACCCGCGTGATGTTGTTACACTTGATGTCTTCACAGTCAGTTGTCATTTTCTACTTTTGGAAAATAGCGTAAATCACAATTTAGTCCCGGGTGTCTACTTCCGGCCGAATGAATGGGAAAAGCCGACTCCGAAACTGGTGGACCTAAAAGAAAAAAGAATATATATATATATATATAGAAATAGATATCCCTAAATGTGTGTGTGTGTGTGTGTGTGTGTGTGTGTGTGTGTGTGTGTGTGTGTGTGTGTGTGTGTGTGTGAACATTCTCAAGAAATATATTGCCCTATTCATTTCTTACTGGAAAGAAAATGATAAATCAGATAATAACACACAGGTAAGGGCTGTAGCAAAGGCATGTACGAGAAAAGGACACTGAGACGGCCAGCCATGTCTTAAGTGGCACCTGAGTGTGAACCGCTAAACTCAGAGGGACAACAAGAAGGATGCAGTGAACAGTGATCATGGTGAAGCCTGACAGGTCTGCAGGTGACTCACCTGCCACCAGTGCCACGGTTGTGCTGGGCGCCCACAGAGAAGGCCGTGTTCCTGTTGGGTCTGAACTCGTATCCGACGCTAGCGCCAAAGTTCCTGTTTGTATTAAATCTGCAACGAATGAGATAGGCCACATTATTGATCCAAATCCAAGAAAAAGAAAAGATAATTTGATTCCTCACGTAAGCAATGTACTATTACAGTGAGGTGGGTAGTGCAATGTAAGTTTGTGATGTGAGGCGTGTCTGTACGTGAGCTGAGGTTGTTATTCTGAAAGTGTTCAGAAAGACAACATCTTCCACAGTTCACACTGAGGACACTGGCTGTCTGTGTACATCTTACACTGAGTTGAGGTTACCGTCAAACGAAGGATTATCATCTGACACATCACCATAGCCAGACTGAGGCGTTCTACACGTTACCTTCACTAATGGGAGACACAAATCCTCGTCTATGTACTGTGTAAGTTTTCATTCTATCGTTGGTTTAGACTAAGTACATGAAGAATGCCAATGAAAGTTTAAGTGCTGAGCCAATGACTGTACTGTGGCCTGATGACAGAGTGTTGGAAAGGCTGTATACGTCGGGTGTGTCCAGACTACAGTATTAGAGACGCACCAGGTGTCTGACTTACCCGGGAACTCTCGTGCGGTCGTAGTTGACACCGCCGGTGACGGAGTGTCTGTTGAAGGTACGACCAATGTTGACGTGTGCACTGTCACGTCGGCCGCTGGGGAGAGAGAGGAGACAAAACTTGGGTTATATCATGAAGTCATGTCTGGCTTAAATGTACAGCTTAACTCTCATCTGTGATTTGTTCTCATATTTCTAACTGTATTTCCCGCGTGGCACCGTCAGAAACAAGCTGCCTGTGGCCTCAGCCATTTAGGGAGACTCACATGGGAGACAAATGGGGGCAAGTTGGGTATGAGGAACCTAGAGGGCTACGCTAGCATGTGAGGTGCTCCCGTCCCACTCAACTTACCCGCCGCCAAGTCTCTCGGTGTTGAAGCCGCCAGACAGACGCGTCTGTCGCTTCCTACGCTCATGAACGGTGAGTTCCTCGTCAGGGTATTGAAGTAGCTCCTCTTGTGCCTGTTCCTCTAGCTGGTACGGGTCCAACTCCCACTGTTGTAGTGTGGGATCCTCTCCCTGTGTGGAGTCCTGCTCCTCCGTGGAGTCAGACAGGGGTTGTGCCGACGCCACAACCAGCAGCAGGGCAGTGAGGGCGAGTGTTGTCTTCATGTTTCTGAGTGAAGGTTGGTGAGGACAGTGATGGCTGACGCTGAGATCCGTCATGATATATACCCTAGCACACCCGGGTGCTGCGGGAATTACCCAGGACCAACCTCACCGGCCGCCGGACCTTTACGACACAACTCAGGGTTTTCGGAATTCTCATTTTCTTCCCAGGATTAGAGAAAACGTTTCACGTCTACGGCAACCAAATTGCTCGAGGAAATGAAAACTTTACTGGAGACATTACTCAGACAAAGACAACAGCTGGTAAAGGACATAACTTGTTTTTTTTTTTAGACTTGTTGAAAAAGTGTTCTATTCTTTCGTTGACAGTAAGTTCACAAAGACTACTAGACCATATGGTGACTCCTCTCAAGGCTTTTTTGTTCGTGATAGTAGAAAATATCAAACATACGGAGATCAGTGTGGTGAGGGTGAGGAGAGAGTGAAAAGAAAAGTAATGGCTGAACAATTTTTTTTTTCTTTTATTTGCTTTGGAGGTTTCATCCACTGACGAAAGCCCACAACAAGGCCGGGCCTTAGGTGAAATGTAGAGAGGTTAATGAAAGGGAAAAAGAAGAGACAAGGGAAAGTATTCACGAGTTTTGGGGAAGTGAAAAAAACTGTATTTCAAAATGTACCACAGGTCATACTTTATTGGGGAAGACATGAGATGGTAGAGAGCTCCAAAATTTCGAGGTGTAGGGAAAGAAACAGCTGTAAAATCTATAATTATGGAAATCAGAAATAACACCAGTCGTCGATCTGAAGCGAATATGCCTAACGTTATGATGGTAAAAAAGAAAAGAAAAGAATATGGAGCATTTCCTTCACATCCGGTTGACAACTCACTCTAAATATCAACAACGATTTTAGGAGAAAATAAACATCTTATTTCTGAAGTCAAATGCTTACTTATGAGTGTGTGCTTCCATTACGACAAGTGAAAACAAACTGATCTAGTGACTTGATGCAAGTTGTCGACACTTTCGATAACTCTGGATACCTTTAGTACATAACTTCGTATCTCTCTCTGGTCTAGACTACAGACGATAAGGACGTGTAAGTAGGAGGCTCTTACAGGATATGTTTCACAATCTGGGAATCTTCTCGGTAACTCACCGCTCAACTCAGTCCACTGGATGATTTGTTCTCGATCATGGCGACCAAAGCCGTACATAGTGATCAAGATGGGGACGCACGAGAGTGGCTAAGGTCTACAAGAAGATCCCGTAGGAAGCTTTGTTGGTGAATATCTCTTGATGCTGCATCCACCAGCCTCTCCTCGACGTCGACCACCTCCTCCCTAGCAACACCACCCCCAGTCCCTAACCCCCAGGGATGAAATAATCACCAGTCAACTCCAAAGGCTCTCCCACGGGGGAGAGAACCTGCATATAACACTCTCTAGACACATAACGTCAACTGAACACATCAGAAACACCATACGTATAACAAACCAGATCATCTTTATCCACTTAGTAAGAGGAATTGATTCATCGTGACTTACAATATATGCATATGTCTACCAGTAAGATAATAGATTATTTTCACTTCTTTTTTCATGAAAGTTGAAATACATACAACTGCCTGGATGATGTAGTGGCCACAGCACGTACTTACTCCCTCCAATAGTACAATATGACGTATCCTGCTGGTGTAGTTATTGATGACATTGTAAAATAGCGTCTCGTAATCTCATGAATTATTACGAGTTTTAACACACCTTTGTGTAGTTCTTAACCCATCCAGTGTTGTTCTTACAACCTGTCCTGGTTGTAGATGGCTCACTACTAATGCCAAGCCTTCCACAACAGCAGGTGTAATGTGCAGCTGTCACTTGGTTCATCTAAATGTTGACAAGGGTTAAAAGGTGTGGATTCCAACAGTTGTTAATCTACCCTGTTATCAGTATACATGAATGACCAGCTCACAAAGTACAGTTACATTTGTCATGCACATACGCTCACCACACACTCCCACCACACACTCCCACCATACACTCCCACCGCACACTCCCACCAAAGCACACATATATATACATACACATAAAGAAGTGCCTGTTACCTAAGAACGTAGCACATGAAAAACACGAAGAAACTAATACCCATCTTAATAGAGTAGATTATGTAAATTTATGCAGAGAGGCCAAGAAACTTACGCGTCAAAGTAAGCGTTAGTTTGAAGCGTATATTGCTGAAAATACCGATATAAACCTTGAAAAGTTTTATAATTAGATTAGAAGCAGGAGATTCGTTAGCCAGTCAATTGGTGCATTAATTACGGAAATGGGTGACTTGGATCAAGACAACGAAGCCATGAAAAAGATTCTAAATATTACTTTGTTCTGTTCTTTGCTTCTGTATTGATAACTAAAACACGACTCAGGTCCTGAATTCAGTTCCATTACTGAGCAAAAACTTCTGCAACATACATAAAAGCTGAGAATATACTATCAGCGCTAGATGGAATAAAAGTAAACAGAACGGAAGGCCCAGATAGCTTATACCCGAAGGCAACGAAAGAAGTGAAAAGATGAGATAGTGTGACTTTTCACTGCTTTACTCCATTAGGTCACTTGCTAAGGGGAAAGTTCCAAGGAAATGATAGTTTGTCAGTGTGACACTAGCGTTGAAAATAGGTAATAAATCACTGCACAGAAATCATTGTCCAATTAGTTGAATGCCTATAGTTGATAAGCTTATGAAAACCATCATTCGGTATAAAACTGCAAGCCAGTTAGAGGACCAACACTTTACAAGCGATTCACATCATAGTTTTCGACGAAACGATTCCACTAAAGTTCCACATAGAACAAAAGTTGAGAAACATGGTATAGATTGGGTTGTTTTCTGTGATCAGGAAATGAAACACGACAAGTTCCCAAGTGCACTTTCGAGTAATGATCGCATCATCGGGGTGAGACACAAGAAATATAACAGTCAGTTGATATACAACGAAGAGACGTGGTTAGGACGCCATCTGGAAAACAGGTGACTCCCAAATGACGTCCTAATTACGTCTCTTCGTTGTACACAACTGACTGTTATGATTCATTCTTGTATCTCCCCTGATGATATGATCATTACACGAAAGTGCACTTGGGAACTAATCTTGTTTCATTTCCCCGTGGATAAGAAAGGAATTTAGTTGATCACGCGCTCATTTGTGATGTTTTTCAACATATATATACAGATAGAGTTGTTCGGAGGAGGGTGGATGTGATGGAAATGAGATGTTTGAGGACAATATGTGGTGTGAGGTGGTTTGATCGAGTAAGTAATGAAAGGGTAAGAGAGATGTGCGTTAATAAAAAGAGTGTGGTTCAGAGAGCAGAAGAGGGTGTTTTGAAATGGTTTGGTCACATGGAGAGAATGAATGAGGAGAGATTGACAAAGAGGATATATGTGTCAGAGGTGGAGGGAACGAGGAGAAGTGGGAGACCAAATTGGAGGTGGAGACATGGGGTGAAAACGATTTTGATTGATCGGGGCCTAAACAAGCAGGAGGGTGAAAGGCGTGCAAGGAATAGAGTGAAGTGGAACGATATGGTATACCAGGGTCGACGTGCTGTCAATGGATTGGACCAGGGCATGTGAAGCGTCTGGGGTAAACTAAGGAAAGTTTTGTGGTGCCTAGATGTGGAAAGGGAGCTGCTCAGTCTGCTCTCTCAGCCACACTCTTATCATTACCACACATCTCTCTTACCCTTTCATTACTTACTTTATCAAACCACCTCACACCACATATTGTCCTCAAACTTCTCATTTCCAATACATCCACCCTCCTCCGCACAACTCTATCTATAGCACACTCCTCGCAACCATGTAACATTGTTGGAACCACTATTCCTTCAAACATACACATTTTTACTTTCCGAGATAATGTTCTCGCCTTCCACACATTCTTCAGCGCTCCCAGAACTTTCGCCCCCTCCCCCACCCTGTGACTCATTTCCGCTTCTATGGTTCCATCCGCTGCCAGATCACTCCCAGATATCTAAAACACTTTACTTCCTCCAGTTTTTCTCCATTCAAACTTACCTCCCAGTTGACTTGACCCTCAACCCTACTGTACCTAATAACCTTGCTCTTATTCACATTTACTCTCAGCTTTCTTTCACACACTTTATCAAACTCAGTCACCAGCTTCTGCATGTCTTACCCGAATCAGCCACCAGCGCTTTATCATCAGCGAACAACAACTGACTCACTTCCCAAGCTCTCTCATCCACAACAGACTGCATACTAGCCCCTCTCTCCAAAACTCTTGCATTCGCCTCTCTAACAACCCCATCCATAAACAAATTAAACAACCATGGAGATATCACGCACACCTGCTGCAAACCAACATTCACTGAGAACCAGTCGGTTTCCTCTCTTCCTACACGCACACATGCCTTACATCCTCTATAAAAACTTTTTACTGCTTCGAACAACTTGCCTCCCACACCATATATTCTTAATAACTTCCAAAGAGCATCTCTATCAATTCTATCATATGCCTTCTCCATATCCATAAATGCTACATACAAATCCATTTGCTTTTCTAAGTATTTCTCACATAAATTCTTCAAAGCAAACACCTGATTCACACCTCCTCTACCACTTCTGAAACCACACTGCTCTTCCCCAATCTGATGCTTTGTACATGCCTTCACCCTCTCAGTCAATACTCTCCCATACAATTTCCCAGGAATACTCAACAAACTTATACCTCTGTAATTTGAGCACTCACCTTTATCCCCTTTGCTTTTGTACAGTGGCACTATGCATGCATTCCGCCGATGCTCAGGCACCTCACCATGAGTCATACATACATTGAATATCCGTACCAACCAGTCAGCAACACAGTCACCCCCTTTTTTAATATATTCCACTGCAATACCATCCAAGCCCGCTGCCTTGCCGGCTTTCATCTTCCGCAAAGCTTTTACTACATCATCTCTGTTTACCAAATCATTCTCCTTAACTCTCTCACTTGCTACACCACCTCGTCGAAAACACCCTATATCTGCCACTCTATCATCAAGCACATTCTGCAAACCTTCAAAATACTCACTCCATCTCCTTCTCACATCACCACTACCTGTTATCACCTCCCCATTAGCCCCCTTCACCGATGTTCCCATTTGTTCTCTTGTCTTACGCACTATATTTACCTCCTCCGAAAACATCTTTTTATTCCCCCTAAAATTTAATGATACTCTTTCACCCCAGCTCTCATTTGCCCTCTTTTTCACCTCTTGCACCTTTCTCTTGACTTCCTGCCTCTTTCTTTTATACATCTCTCAAGTCATTTGCACTATTTCCCTGCAAAACTCGTCCAAAAACCTTTCTCTTCTCTCTCACTAATAATCTTACTTCTTCATCCACCACTCACTATCCTTTCTAATTTGCCCATCTCCCACGCTTCTCATGCCACAAGCATCTTTTGTGTAAGCTATCACTGCATCCCTAAATACATCCCACAAATATGAATGTTTTTTTTTTTTTTTTTTTTTTTTTATACTTTGTCGCTGTCTCCCGCGTTTGCGAGGTAGCGCAAGGAAACAGACGAAAGAAATGGCCCAACCCCCCCCCCCATACACATGTACATACACACACCCACACACGCAAATATACATACCTACACAGCTTTCCATGGTTTACCCCAGACGCTTCACATGCCTTGATTCAATCCACTGACAGCACGTCAACCCCTGTATACCACATCGCTCCAATTCACTCTATTCCTTGCCCTCCTTTCACCCTCCTGCATGTTCAGGCCCCGATCACACAAAATCTTTTTCACTCCATCTTTCCACCTCCAATTTGGTCTCCCTCTTCTCCTCGTTCCCTCCACCTCCGACACATATATCCTCTTGGTCAATCTTTCCTCACTCATTCTCTCCATGTGCCCAAACCATTTCAAAACACCCTCTTCTGCTCTCTCAACCACGCTCTTTTTATTTCCACACATCTCTCTTACCCTTACGTTACTTACTCGATCAAACCACCTCACACCACACATTGTCCTCAAACATCTCATTTCCAGCACATCCATCCTCCTGCGCACAACTCTATCCATAGCCCACGCCTCGCAACCATACAGCATTGTTGGAACCACTATTCCTTCAAACATACCCATTTTTGCTTTCCGAGATAATGTTCTCGACTTCCACACATTTTTCAAGGCTCCCAAAATTTTCGCCCCCTCCCCCACCCTATGATCCACTTCCGCTTCCATGGTTCCATCCGCTGACAGATCCACTCCCAGATATCTAAAACACTTCACTTCCTCCAGTTTTTCTCCATTCAAACTCACCTCCCAATTGACTTGACCCTCAACCCTACTGTACCTAATAACCTTGCTCTTATTCACATTTACTCTTAACTTTCTTCTTCCACACACTTTACCAAACTCAGTCACCAGCTTCTGCAGTTTCTCACATGGATCAGCCACCAGCGCTGTATCATCAGCGAACAACAACTGACTCACTTCCCAAGCTCTCTCATCCCCAACAGACTTCATACTTGCCCCTCTTTCCAGGACTCTTGCATTTACCTCCCTAACAACCCCATCCATAAACAAATTAAACAACCATGGAGACATCACACATCCCTGCCGCAAACCTACATTCACTGAGAACCAATCACTTTCCTCTCTTCCTACACGTACACATGCCTTACATCCTCGATAAAAACTTTTCACTGCTTCTAACAACTTTCCTCCCACACCATATATTCTTAATACCTTCCACAGAGCATCTCTATCAACTCTATCATATGCCTTCTCCAGATCCATAAATGCTACATACAAATCCATTTGCTTTTCTAAGTATTTCTCACATACATTCTTCAAAGCAAACACCTGATCCACACATCCTCTACCACTTCTGAAACCGCACTGCTCTTCCCCAATCTGATGCTCTGTACATGCCTTCACCCTCTCAATCAATACCCTCCCATATAATTTACCAGGAATACTCAACAAACTTATACCTCTGTAATTTGAGCACTCACTCTTATCCCCTTTGCCTTTGTACAATGGCACTATGCACGCATTCCGCCAATCCTCAGGCACCTCACCATGAGTCATACATACATTAAATAACCTTACCAACCAATCAACAATACAGTCACCCCCTTTTTTAATATGAATGTATATATATATATATATATATATATATATATATATATATATATATATTTTTTTCAAACTATTCGCCATTTCCCGCATCAGCAAGGTAGCGCTAAGAACAGAGGACTGGGCCTCTGAGGGAACATCCTCACCTGGCCCCCTTCTCTGTTCCTTTTTTTGGAAAATTAAAAAAAAAAAACAAGAGGGGAGGATTTCCAGCCCCCCGCTCCCTCCCCTTTTAGTCGCCTTCTACGACACGCAGGGAATACGTGGGAAGTATTCTTTCTCCCCTATCCCCAGGGATTTATATATATATATATATATATATATATATATATATGTATATATATATATATATATATATATATATATATATATATATATATGCAATACCTTAGTATGATATCTAACTATCATACACAAGTTATGTTAGTTATTATGACTCATAATTGAGGCACTACGTAGCTGAAAGCATTCGTGGAGCCTGTGGCATCTAACAGGTGTTTGGATCCAACCAATCATCCGTTTGATGTTTCGAAGCATATATCATTCGAAGCCTAGGTGTTGTTTGCACTTCGGTTGGTGGTCTGCCGACATTCACTCCACGCACCCCGTCACCAACTGTCAAAATGAACTCGACGAAGATTGCTCAACACGGATGCATCGAGGGCATAAGAGATTCCAACCTAACGCTATCAGAAATACCACAAGAGCTGGAGACATCTCGCACGACAGTGTATAAATGGTTAAGAAGATGGGATGAAGAGAAACGAAGAGAACATCTCGATGGTCGGTCATAGTCAGGACGCCCCAGAGAAACTACTCCAGCTCAGAATGTAGCTATACGTGGAGCAGCTGCAGTAAGCCCCTTCAGTAAATCCCTTCACGAATGTTGTCGCCATTAGGGAACAGCTACTCCTAGGTCGGTGAGGAAGAAGCTACACGAGTCTGGTATACACCATCAGACGTCCGCTATCAAAGAAAAGCTCAGTGAGCGACACAGATAACACCGACTTTGCTTTGCCCAACAGTACACAGACGAGGGCTTGGACTTCTGGGCGCGTGTCATTTGGTGTGATGAAAAGTCCTTCCCTTCATCATCACTTGGGAAAGTTCATTGGTGGAGCAGAAATGATGAAAGATAAGAATATATTTGTAGGATATAATTGCAGAGACGACAAAATACTGCAGGGTTTCACAATTATTCATCTATTCCTTTGCTTAAGTCTACTAGGATATTACAGTATCAGTTACGTTTTCTTTCGCCACGCAGTGCTTATGGTTACTAAGAATATTGGTTTACTTTTAAAGATATTGCACAGCTATCTTTTCAACCCTGTTCCTACCCTTCTCTACACGAGACTCTGTTGGCAACAGAACAAGATAATATTATAACATGCCGTGAATGCCAGTAAAATATAATCTCTCCTACTTACTGTCCATCGGTTTATCAGTTCTTCTCTTGTATGTATTATTGATGTATACTGAATAACAGAATAATCAATGTGAAAGAAAGTTTAAAGCAGTTATGCGCGCTACAACATCTATGAGGTGGCCAGGAGCGGTCGCGTCACTGCCAAATATGTGGGGCTGAATCTACCTGCACGGGGTAGGTGAACTGGTTGACATCGAGGGACGTTTAACTGCAGACAAGTGTATAGAAATACTTGGAAAAAGTCATGCTCTGCTCGGTGTGGACCTACGCTCTACCCTACACGGAAAGGATCATCTTTATGCAGGACAACCGCCCCATACACACGGCCAGGATCGTTAGACACTGATTCCAAGATCAGAGGAATGTTGGATCCCTCGAATGGCCAAAGCAAAGCAAGCGATCCCAATCCTATTGAGAACATATGGCAAATTTTGTTAATGTGTGGGGCGTGAACAGGAACGAACATCGGATTAACTGGTACTGCACACCAAGATGGAGTGGGAAATCCTGAGGAGGAAGCCTGATCTGGTGATTAGGCATGTGCTTCTGTTCCCGAAGGGCTGCGGGAAGTAATTGAGATGTGCGGAGGCTGAACTGACCACTGAGTGTGGGTCTGAAATGTAAGCTTGAGAGCATGGCAGAGTCTGCGTGCATGTTTGAGTATGTTTGTATGTACAAGTGTGGGTAGCTACGACTTGTGATAAACATGGTTTACCTTCTCTTATTGACACCTGCTTGTCATATTTGGGACAACACAAATTTACATATGAATAAACTTTCCCTTTGCAGTGTCTACCATATTGATAAATGTTAAGGAGAGCCAACCGTGAACTATAGCTACCTATGATAAGTTAAAGAAGGTCGTAAAACTCGATATTCTGAGGTAAATCGCATCATAAGCAATCAGAAACCAATATTGCAATAATACAGCTAAGTCATAGCATGAATACAATGCTGGCGAAGATTACTCTGCAACTTAAGTTTGGGGAATATTGTTAAATTTGTTGGTTGCGTGTTATCCGTATCATTTCATGCAAACGTCTGTTAAACGTTTAAATTAACGATACATTATGAATGTAATCAGTTCAGGAAGGCTATCATTCATGATTATTCATCGTGTAGATCCATTTTACGCTTCCACTGCGCTTATGTTGCCCCCAGGAGACGACCGCTGAGCCATTCAGTCTGCTTGTTGAGTGGAAAACCTGTTACGGTGTGTATAGATGTGACCTCTCGTGAGAGAAGCATAATAATGTTGCCCACCTTCAGATGTCATTTCCATCAACATAGGCAACATAATCAAACATGAGGAAACGCGATGGTGGTGATTACTGCTTAGAGCCTAAGTCTGAATGAAAAACAAAACATTTACGAGAAACAAAAGCTGGACAGAGAAAAAATCGTCACGTCAAATATTATTTATTTAGTTTTTACTTTGCTTTGTCGCTGTCTCCCGCGTTTGCGAGGTAGCGCAAATATTATATAACTGGAAATACTCGTCTGCTGATAACCTCATCTCCTTTATTCGATGGATAACCCTTTTTGATGGCAGATTGCTCCCAGTTGTCAGTAAAATCGTCTGCCGTTAAGTATAGAAATATATCAAACGGTTTGCCGTTTTCGTTAAAACCTTAAGAATATCTTAACCAGTTGGAGCTACGATTTTAAACTCTTTTATGGTATTTCATACGAGTGAAATTGCCTGAGGTAATACAGAACATACTATAAACCGTGTGTGGGTGGCACTTTTAGTCATCCTCATGCTTAACAAATTCACTTTTCGCTTGACAAAATATGTGCAAAATGCAATTACAGTAACTCGTTAACTTTCCCCAGGATACGTAACTTTTCCTTTTTTTTTCACAGTAACCGACACAGCATGGACAATCTTGCCCAAATCTGAGGCCGTTATCAGATGAAAAAGAAGAAAAAAATAAGGGCAAAAAGGCGAAAATAGGCAGAAAAAGATGTAGTTTATTAGTGCTCCTGCAATGTTTATAGACCTATATGGCTCTTTAAAGTTATAAAGGTCGTAGCAAGAGGGAAGGCAAAAGAGGGAAGAGAGTGCTAAGACCGGCATTGCAAGCGACTTTAGTATTTTACTTTAGCTAACACCAGACTATTTGACTCAGACTGTCGCTACATGATTATATTCATCATATGGTAAGCCCCCGCAGCGAAAGTGTTAACCCTAAATGTGTAAAGGAATTGAAATCGTCCAGTATAAAAGAATAACAAGTCCATCAGCTTTTAGGAGTTAATCATCGTAGTGTGTCTACTTTTAACTTATGAGTGCGGTCATTTGCACTAACTTAAAAATGCACTCGCCCCCAGAAGGCTTCATCAGAATTTCATTGACTTTAACTATGGGGCGACGGATCGCCGCTTTATCTACGCAACATTTTCAATACATTACCTCTCCGTGAGGCTAGCTGGTAGGAGAGTACTCGTGTGAGGCTAGCTGGGAGGAGAGTACTCGTGTGAGGCTAGCTGGGAGGAGAGTACTCGAGTGAGGCTAGCTGGGAGGAGAGTACTCGTGTGAGGCTAGCTGGGAGGAGAGTACTCGAGTGAGGCTAGCTGGGAGGAGAGTACTCGTGTGAGGCTAGCTGGTAGGAGAGTACTCGTGTGAGGCTAGCTGGGAGGAGAGTGCTCGAGTGAGGCTAGCTGGGAGGAGAGTACTCGTGTGAGGCTAGCTGGTAGGAGAGTACTCGTGTGAGGCTAGCTGGGAGGAGAGTGCTCGAGTGAGGCTAGCTGGGAGGAGAGTACTCGTGTGAGGCTAGCTGGGAGGAGAGTACTCGAGTGAGGCTAGCTGGGAGGAGAGTACTCGTGTGAGGCTAGCTGGTAGGAGAGTACTCGAGTGAGGCTAGCTGGGAGGAGAGTACTCGTGTGAGGCTAGCTGGTAGGAGAGTACTCGAGTGAGGCTAGCTGGGAGGAGAGTACTCGAGTGAGGCTAGCTGGGAGGAGAGTACTCGTGTGAGGCTAGCTGGTTGGAGAGTGCTCTTGTGAGGCTAGCTGGTAGGAGAGTACTCGTGTGAGGCTAGCTGGGAGGAGAGTGCTCGAGTGAGGCTAGCTGGGAGGAGAGTACTCGTGTGAGGCTAGCTGGTAGGAGAGTACTCGTGTGAGGCTAGCTGGGAGGAGTGTTCGTGTGAGGCTAGCTGGTAGGAGAGAACTCGTGTGAGGCTAGCTGGTTGAAGAGTTGTAGGGCGAGAGGGTAGAGGTCCTAAAACGAATGTTTTGTGTCAAGGCCACAATTTGTATTCATCATGGATAGAACAAACATCAGTTTAGGAACAACATAGATATTTTCACCAGTTGAATGAAGAGAGTAACAAAAGATTAGTGTGGATGTCCTCAATGAAACTCTGTTCGTCTTCAATGGTCCAGCACCTTGGATTTCCTGAGAACGTAGGTAAGTGATGAAGATTATTAACAACAACGTCGTATTTCAGTGATAACGCATGTAGACGAAGGCACTTATGAATATAGTATTTCCTTTGATACAATCAAACATTTGAGGCTTCGGTCTCATAGTGAACCCATGAGAAGCCGTGGACTACACATATACTTTTAGTAGCGCAGTGCCCTGAATATGACTCATGATTCCTAATACAACTAATAAAATGTGTGTAAAAGATAGATATCATACAAACGTATTACACACACACACACACACACACACACACACACACACACACACATATATATATATATATATATATATATATATATATATATATATATATATATATATATATATATATATAAATAAAGTGCGTAAGACAAGGGAGCAAATGGGAACTTCGGTGAAGGGCGCAAGTGGGGAGGTGATAACAAGTAGTGGTGATGTGAGAAGGAGATGGAGTGAGTATTTTGAAGGTTTGTTGAATGTGTTTGATGATAGAGTGGCAGATATAGGGTGTTTTGGTCGAGGTGGTGTGCAAAGTGAGAGGGTTAGGGAAAATGATTTGGTAAACAGAGAAGAGGTAGTGAAAGCTTTGCGGAAGATGAAAGCCGGCAAGGCAGCAGGTTTGGATGGTATTGCAGTGGAATTTATTAAAAAAGGGGGTGACTGTATTGTTGACTGGTTGGTAAGGTTATTTAATGTATGTATGACTCATGGTGAGGTGCCTGAGGATTGGCGGAATGCGTGCATAGTGCCATTGTACAAAGGCAAAGGGGATAAGAGTGAGTGCTCAAATTACAGAGGTATAAGTTTGTTGAGTATTCCTGGTAAATTATATGGGAGGGTATTGATTGAGAGGGTGAAGGCATGTACAGAGCATCAGATTGGGGAAGAGCAGTGTGGTTTCAGAAGTGGTAGAGGATATGTGGATCAGGTGTTTGCTTTGAAGAATGTATGTGAGAAATACTTAGAAAAGCAAATGGATTTGTATGTAGCATTTATGGATCTGGAGAAGGCATATGATAGAGTTGATAGAGATGCTCTGTGGAAGGTATTAAGAATATATGGTGTGGGAGGAAAGTTGTTAGAAGCAGTGAAAAGTTTTTATCGAGGATGTAAGGCATGTGTACGCGTAGGAAGAGAGGAAAGTGATTGGTTCTCAGTGAATGTAGGTTTGCGGCAGGGGTGTGTGATGTCTCCATAGTTGTTTAATTTGTTTATGGATGGGGTTGTTAGGGAGGTAAATGCAAGAGTTTTGGAAAGAGGGGCAAGTATGAAGTCTGTTGGGGATGAGAGAGCTTGGGAAGTGAGTCAGTTGCTGTTCGCTGATGATACAGCGCTGGTGGCTGATTCATGTGAGAAACTGCAGAAGCTGGTGACTGAGTTTGGAAAAGTGTGTGGAAGAAGAAAGTTAAGAGTAAATGTGAATAAGAGCAAGGTTATTAGGTACAGTAGGGTTGAGGGTCAAGTCAATTGGGAGGTGAGTTTGAATGGAGAAAAACTGGAGGAAGTGAAGTGTTTTAGATATCTGGGAGTGGATCTGGCAGCGGATGGAACCATGGAAGCGGAAGTGGATCATAGGGTGGGGGAGGGGGCGAAAATCCTGGGGGCCTTGAAGAATGTGTGGAAGTCGAGAACATTATCTCGGAAAGCAAAAATGGGTATGTTTGAAGGAATAGTGGTTCCAACAATGTTGTATGGTTGCGAGGCGTGGGCTATGGATAGAGTTGTGCGCAGGAGGATGGATGTGCTGGAAATGAGATGTTTGAGGACAATGTGTGGTGTGAGGTGGTTTGATCGAATGAGTAACGTAAGGGTAAGAGAGATGTGTGGAAATAAAAAGAGCGTGGTTGAGAGAGCAGAAGAGGGTGTTTTGAAGTGGTTTGGGCACATGGAGAGGATGAGTGAGGAAAGATTGACCAAGAGGATATATGTGTCGGAGGTGGAGGGAACAAGGAGAAGAGGGAGACCAAATTGGAGGTGGAAAGATGGAGTGAAAAAGATTTTGTGTGATCGGGGCCTGAACATGCAGGAGGGTGAAAGGAGGGCAAGGAATAGAGTGAATTGGAGCGATGTGGTATACCGGGGTTGACGTGCTGTCAGTGGATTGAAGCAGGGCATGTGAAGCGTCTGGGGTAAACCATGGAAAGCTGTGTAGGTATGTATATTTGCGTGTGTGGACGTATGTATATACATGTGTATGGGGGGGGGGCCATTTCTTTCGTCTGTTTCCTTGCGCTACCTCGCAAACGCGGGAGACAGCGACAAAGTATAATATAAAAAAAATATATACATATATATATATATATATATATATATATATAGATAGATAGATAGATAGATAGATAGATAGATATACATATATATTCTATTACTAATATGCTTTGTCGCTGTCTCCCGGGTTAGTGAGGTATCGCAAGGAAACAGACGAGAAAGAATGGCCCAACCCACCCACAAACACATATATATACATACACTCCACACGCACATATACATACCTATACATCACAACTTTTGCATACACAGACATATACATATATACACATGCACATAATTCATACTGTCAGCCTTTATTCATTCCCGTTGCCACAACGCCACACATGAAATGACACAACCCCTCTCCCTGCACGCGCGCTAGGTAGGCCTAGGAAGAGACAACAAAGGCCACATTCATTCACACTCAGTCTCTAGCTGTCATGTATTATGCACCGAAACCACAGCTCCCTTTCCACATCCAGGCCCCACAAAACTTTCCATGGTTTACCCCAGACGCTTCACATGCCCTGGTTCAATCTATTAGCAGCACGTCCACCCTGGTATACCGCATCGTTCCAATTCACTCTCTTCCTTGCACGCCTTTCATTCTCCTGCAAGTTCAAGCCCCGATCGATCAAAGTCTTTTTCATACCATCCTTCCACCTCCAATTTGATCTCCCACTTCTCCTCGTTCCCTCCACATCTGACATATATATCTTCTATGTCAATCTTTCTTCACTCATTCTCTACATGTGACCACACCATTTCAATACACTCTCTTCTGCTCTCTTAACCACACCCTTTTTATTACCACACATCTCTCTTACCCCTTCATTACTTACTCAATCAAACCACCTCACACCACATATTGTCATCAAACATCTCATTTCCAGCACATCCACCCTCCTCCGCACAACTCTATCTATAGCCCACGCCTCGCAACCATATAACACTGCTGGAAACACTACTCCTTCAAACATACCCATTTTTGCTTTCCAAGATAACGTTATCGACTTCCACACATTTTTCAACGGTCCCAGAACTTTCGCCCCCCTCCCCACCCTATGATTCACTTCTGCTTCCATTGTTCCATCCGCTGCCAAATCCACTCCCAGATATCTAAAACACTTTACTTCCTCCAGTTTTTCTCCATTCAAACTGTACCTAATAACCTTGCTCTTATTTACATTTACCCTCAGCTTTCTTCTTTCACACACTTTACCAAGCTCAGTCACTCACCAGCTTCTGCAGTTTCTCACACGAATCAGCCACCAGCGCTGTATCATCAGCGAACAACAACTGACTCACATCCCAAGCTCTCTCATCCACAACAGACTGCATACTTGCCCCTCTTTCCAAAACTCTTGCATTCACCTCCCTAACAACCCATCCATAAACAAATGAAACAACCATGGAGACATCACGCAACCCTGCCGCAAACAAACATTCACTGAGAACCAATCACTTTCCTCTCTTCTTACACGTACACATGCCTTGCATCCTCGATAAAAACTGCTTCTAACAACTTATTAATACCTTCCACAGAGCATCTCTATCAACACTATCATATGCCTTCTCCAGATCCATAAATGCTACATACAAATCCATTTGATTTTCTAAGTATTTCTCACATACATTTTTAAAAGCAAATACCTGATCCAAACATCCTCTACCACTTCTGACACCACACTGCTCTTCCCCACTCTGATGCTCTGTACATGCCTTCAATCTTATACCTCTGTAATTTGAGCACTCACTCTTATGCCCTTTGCCTTTGAACAATGGCACTATGCAAGCATTCCGCCAGTCCTCAGGCACCTCACCATAAGTCATACATACATTAAGTAACCTTACCAACCAGTCAACAATACAGTCACCCCCTTTTTTAATAAATTCCACTGTAATACCACCTAAGCCCGCTGCCTTGCCGGCTTTCATCTTCCGTAAAGTTTTTAATACCTTTTCTCTGTTTACCAAATCATTCTCCTTAACCCTCTCACTTTGCACACCAACTCGACCAAAACACCCTATATATGCCACTCTATCATCAAACACATTCAACTACCCTTCAAAATCTCACTCCATCTCCTTCTTACATCACCACTACTTGTTATCACATCCCCATTAGCCCCTTTCACTGATGTTCCCATCTGTTCCCTTGTCTTTCACACTTTATTTACCTCCTTCCAAAACATCTTTTTATTCTCCCAAATATTTAATGATATATATATCTATATATATATATATATATATATATATATATATATATCCCTGGGGATATGGGAGAAGGAATACTTTCCACGCATTCCTCACGTGTCGTGGAAGGAGACTAAAGGGGTCGGGAGCGGGGGGCCAGAAACCCTCCCCTCCTCGTATTTTAACTTTCTAAAAGGGGAAACAGAAGAAGGAGTCACGCGAGGAGTGCTCATCCTCCTCGAAGGCTCGGATTGGGGTGTCCAAATGTGTGTGGATGTAACCAAGATGAGAAAAAAGGAGAGATAGGTAGTATGTTTGAGGAAAGGAACCTGGATGTTTTGGCTATGAGTGAAACGAAGCTAAAGGGTAAAGGGGAAGAGTGGTTTGAGAATGTCTTGGGAGTAAAGTCAGGGGTTAGTGAGAGGACAAGAGCAAGGGAAGGAGTAGCACTACTCCTGAATCAGGAGTTGTGGGAGTATGTGATAGAGTGTAAGAAAGTAAATTCTAGATTGATATGGGTAAAACTGAAAGTTGATGGAGAGAGATGGGTGATCATTGGTGCATATGCACCTGGGCATGAGAAGAAAGATCTTGAGAGGCAAGTGTTTTGGGAGCAGCTGAATGAGTGTGTTAGTGATTCTGATGCACAAGACCGGGTGTTGGGTGATTTGAATGCAAAGGTGAGTAATGTGGCAGTTGAGGGAATGATTGGTATACATGGAGTGTTCAGTGTTGTAAATGGAAATGGTGAAGAGCTTGTAGATTTATGTGCTGAAAAAGGACTGGTGATTGGGAATACCTGGTTTAAAAAGCGAGATCTACATAAGTATACGTATGTAAGTAGGAGAGATGGCCAGAGAGCGTTATTGGATTACGTGTTAATTGACAGACGCACGAAAGAGAGACTTTTGGATGTTAATGTGCTGATAGGTGCAACTGGAGGGATGTCTGATCATTATCTTGTGGAGGCGAAGGTGAAGATTCGTGGGGTTTTCAGAAAAGAAGAGAGAATGTTGGGGTGAAGAGAGTGGTGAAAGTAAGTGAGCTTGGGAAGGAGACTTGTTCGAGGAAGTACTAGGAGATACTGAGTACAGAATGGAAATAAGGTGAGAACAAAGGAGGTAAGGGAAGTGGGGGAGAAATGGGATGTATTTAGGGAAGCAGTGATGGCTTGCGCAAAAGATGCTTCTGGCATGAGAAGCGTGGGAGGTGGGTTGATTAGAAAAGGTAGTGAGTTGTGGGATGAAGAAGTAAGATTATTAGTGAAAGAGAAGAGAGAGGCATTTGAACGATTTTTGCAGGGAAAAAATGCAAATGAGTGGGAGAGGTATAAAAGAATGACGAAGGAGGTCAAGAGAAAGGTGCAAGAGGTGAAAAAGAGAGCAAATGAGAGTTGGGGTGAGAGAGTATCATTAAATTTTAGGGAGAATAAAAAGATGTTTTGGAAGGAGGTAAATAAAGTGCGTAAGACAAGGGAGCAAATAGGAACTTCAGTGAAGGGGGCTAATGGGGAGGTGATAACAAGTAGTGGTGATGTGAGAAGATGGAGTGAGTATTTTGAAGGTTTGTTGAATGTGTTTCACGATAGAGTGGCAGATATAGGGTGTTTTGGTCAAGGTGGTGTGCAAAGTGAGAGGGTTAGGGAAAATGATTTGGTAAATAGAGAAGAGGTAGTAAAAGCTTTACGGAAGATGAAAGCCGGCAAAGCAGCAGGTTTGGATGGTATTGCAGTGGAATCTATTAAAAAAGGGGGTGACTGTATTGTTGACTGGTTGGTAAGGTTATTTAATGTATGTATGATTCATAGTGAGGTGCCTGAGGATTGGCGGAATGCTTGCATAGTGCCATTGTACAAAGGCAAAGGGGATAAGAGTGAGTGCTCAGATTACAGAGGTATAAGAGTGTTGAGTATTCCTGGTAAATTATATGGGAGGGTATTGATTGAGAGGGCGAAGGCGTGTACGGAGCATTAGATTGGGGAAGAGTAGTGTGGTTTCAGAAGTGGTAGAGGATGTGTGGATCAGGTGTTTGCTTTGAAGAATGTATGTGAGAAATACTTAGAAAAACAGATGGATTTGTATGTAGCATTTATGGATCTGGAGAAGGCATATGATAGAGTTGATAGAGATGCTCTGTGGAAGGTTTTAAGAATATATGGTGTGGGAGGTAAGTTGTTAGAAGCAGTGGAAAGTTTTTATCGAGGATGTAAGGCATGTGTACGTGTAGGAAGAGATGAAAGTGATTGGTTCTCAGTGAATGTAGGTTTGCGACAGGGGTGTGTGTTATCTACATGGTTGTTTGATTTGTTTATGGATAGGGTTGTTAGGGAGGTGAATGGAACAGTTTTGGGAAGAGGGGCAAGTATGCAGTCTGTTCTGGATGAGAGAGCTAGGGAAGTGAGTCAGTTGTTGTTCGCTGATAATACAGCGCTGGTGGCTGATTCATGTAGAAACTGCAGAAGCTGGTGACTGAGTTTGGTAAAGTGTGAGAAAGAAGAAAGTTAAGAGTAAATGTGAATAAGAGCAAGGTAATTAGTTACAGTAGGGTTGAGTGTCAAGTTAAATGGGAGATAAGTTTGAATGGAGAAAAACTGGAGGAAGTAAAGTGTTTTAGATATCTGGGAGTGGATCTGGCAGCGGATGGAACCATGGAAGCGGAAGTGAATCATAGGGTGGGGGAGGGGGCGAAAATTCTGGGAGCCTTGAAAAATGTTTGGAAGTCGAGAACATTATCTCGGAAGGAATAGTGGTTCCAACAATGTTGTATGGTTGCGAGGCGTGGGCTATGGATAGAGTTGTGCGCAGGAGGGTGGATGTGCTGGAAATGAGATGTTTGAGGACAATATGTGGTGTGAGGTGGTTTAATCGAGTATGTAATGTAAGGGTGAGAGAGATGTGTGGAAATAAAAAGAGCGTGGTTGAGAGAGCAGAAGAGAGTGTTTTGAAATGGTTTGGTCACATGGAGAGAATGAGTGGGGAAAGATTGACCAAAAGGATATATGTGTCAGAGGTGGAGGGAACGAGGAGAAGTGGGAGACCAAATTGGAGGTGGAAAGATGGAGTGACAAAGATTTTGAGTGATCGGAGCCTGAACATGCAGGAGGGTGAAAGGAGGGCAAGGAATAGAGTGAATTGGAGCGATGTGGTATACCGGGGTTGACGTGCTGTCAGTGATTGAAGCAGGGCATGTGAAGCGTCTGGGGTAAACCATGGAAAGCTGTGTAGGTATGTATATTTGCGTGTGTGGACGTATGTATATACATGTGTATGGGGGGGGGGCCATTTCTTTCGTCTGTTTCCTTGCGCTACCTCGCAAACGCGGGAGACAGCGACAAAGTAATAATATAAAAAAAATATAAAATATATAATATATATATATATATATATATATAGATAGATAGATAAGATAATAGATAGATAGATATACATATATATTCTATTACTAATATGCTTTGTCGCTGTCTCCCGGGTTAGTGAGGTATCGCAAGGAAACAGACGAGAAAGAATGGCCCAACCCACCCACAAACACATATATATACATACACTCCACACGCACATATACATACCTATACATCACAACTTTTGCATACACAGACATATACATATATACACATGCACATAATTCATACTGTCAGCCTTTATTCATTCCCGTTGCCACAACGCCACACATGAAATGACACAACCCCTCTCCCTGCACGCGCGCTAGGTAGGCCTAGGAAGAGACAACAAAGGCCACATTCATTCACACTCAGTCTCTAGCTGTCATGTATTATGCACCGAAACCACAGCTCCCTTTCCACATCCAGGCCCCACAAAACTTTCCATGGTTTACCCCAGACGCTTCACATGCCCTGGTTCAATCTATTAGCAGCACGTCCACCCTGGTATACCGCATCGTTCCAATTCACTCTCTTCCTTGCACGCCTTTCATTCTCCTGCAAGTTCAAGCCCCGATCGATCAAAGTCTTTTTCATACCATCCTTCCACCTCCAATTTGATCTCCCACTTCTCCTCGTTCCCTCCACATCTGACATATATATCTTCTATGTCAATCTTTCTTCACTCATTCTCTACATGTGACCACACCATTTCAATACACTCTCTTCTGCTCTCTTAACCACACCCTTTTTATTACCACACATCTCTCTTACCCCTTCATTACTTACTCAATCAAACCACCTCACACCACATATTGTCATCAAACATCTCATTTCCAGCACATCCACCCTCTCCGCACAACTCTATCTATAGCCCACGCCTCGCAACCATATAACACTGCTGGAAACACTACTCCTTCAAACATACCCATTTTTGCTTTCCAAGATAACGTTATCGACTTCCACACATTTTTCAACGGTCCCAGAACTTTCGCCCCCCTCCCCACCCTATGATTCACTTCTGCTTCCATTGTTCCATCCGCTGCCAAATCCACTCCCAGATATCTAAAACACTTTACTTCCTCCAGTTTTTCTCCATTCAAACTGTACCTAATAACCTTGCTCTTATTTACATTTACCCTCAGCTTTCTTCTTTCACACACTTTACCAAGCTCAGTCACTCACCAGCTTCTGCAGTTTCTCACACGAATCAGCCACCAGCGCTGTATCATCAGCGAACAACAACTGACTCACATCCCAAGCTCTCTCATCCACAACAGACTGCATACTTGCCCCTCTTTCCAAAACTCTTGCATTCACCTCCCTAACAACCCATCCATAAACAAATGAAACAACCATGGAGACATCACGCAACCCTGCCGCAAACAAACATTCACTGAGAACCAATCACTTTCCTCTCTTCTTACACGTACACATGCCTTGCATCCTCGATAAAAACTGCTTCTAACAACTTATTAATACCTTCCACAGAGCATCTCTATCAACACTATCATATGCCTTCTCCAGATCCATAAATGCTACATACAAATCCATTTGATTTTCTAAGTATTTCTCACATACATTTTTAAAAGCAAATACCTGATCCAAACATCCTCTACCACTTCTGACACCACACTGCTCTTCCCCACTCTGATGCTCTGTACATGCCTTCACCCTCTCAATCTTATACCTCTGTAATTTGAGCACTCACTCTTATGCCCTTTGCCTTTGAACAATGGCACTATGCAAGCATTCCGCCAGTCCTCAGGCACCTCACCATAAGTCATACATACATTAAGTAACCTTACCAACCAGTCAACAATACAGTCACCCCCTTTTTTAATAAATTCCACTGTAATACCACCTAAGCCCGCTGCCTTGCCGGCTTTCATCTTCCGTAAAGTTTTTAATACCTTTTCTCTGTTTACCAAATCATTCTCCTTAACCCTCTCACTTTGCACACCAACTCGACCAAAACACCCTATATATGCCACTCTATCATCAAACACATTCAACTACCCTTCAAAATCTCACTCCATCTCCTTCTTACATCACCACTACTTGTTATCACATCCCCATTAGCCCCTTTCACTGATGTTCCCATCTGTTCCCTTGTCTTTCACACTTTATTTACCTCCTTCCAAAACATCTTTTTATTCTCCCAAATATTTAATGATATATATATCTATATATATAATATATATATATATATATATATATATATCCCTGGGGATATGGGAGAAGGAATACTTTCCACGCATTCCTCACGTGTCGTGGAAGGAGACTAAAGGGGTCGGGAGCGGGGGGCCAGAAACCCTCCCCTCCTCGTATTTTAACTTTCTAAAAGGGGAAACAGAAGAAGGAGTCACGCGAGGAGTGCTCATCCTCCTCGAAGGCTCGGATTGGGGTGTCCAAATGTGTGTGGATGTAACCAAGATGAGAAAAAAGGAGAGATAGGTAGTATGTTTGAGGAAAGGAACCTGGATGTTTTGGCTATGAGTGAAACGAAGCTAAAGGGTAAAGGGGAAGAGTGGTTTGAGAATGTCTTGGGAGTAAAGTCAGGGGTTAGTGAGAGGACAAGAGCAAGGGAAGGAGTAGCACTACTCCTGAATCAGGAGTTGTGGGAGTATGTGATAGAGTGTAAGAAAGTAAATTCTAGATTGATATGGGTAAAACTGAAAGTTGATGGAGAGAGATGGGTGATCATTGGTGCATATGCACCTGGGCATGAGAAGAAAGATCTTGAGAGGCAAGTGTTTTGGGAGCAGCTGAATGAGTGTGTTAGTGATTCTGATGCACAAGACCGGGTGTTGGGTGATTTGAATGCAAAGGTGAGTAATGTGGCAGTTGAGGGAATGATTGGTATACATGGAGTGTTCAGTGTTGTAAATGGAAATGGTGAAGAGCTTGTAGATTTATGTGCTGAAAAAGGACTGGTGATTGGGAATACCTGGTTTAAAAAGCGAGATCTACATAAGTATACGTATGTAAGTAGGAGAGATGGCCAGAGAGCGTTATTGGATTACGTGTTAATTGACAGACGCACGAAAGAGAGACTTTTGGATGTTAATGTGCTGATAGGTGCAACTGGAGGGATGTCTGATCATTATCTTGTGGAGCGAAGGTGAAGATTCGTGGGGTTTTCAGAAAAGAAGAGAGAATGTTGGGGTGAAGAGAGTGGTGAAAGTAAGTGAGCTTGGGAAGGAGACTTGTTCGAGGAAGTACTAGGAGATACTGAGTACAGAATGGAAATAAGGTGAGAACAAAGGAGGTAAGGGAAGTGGGGGAAAATGGGATGTATTTAGGGAAGCAGTGATGGCTTGCGCAAAAAGATGCTTCTGGCATGAGAAGCGTGGGAGGTGGGTTGATTAGAAAAGGTAGTGAGTTGTGGGATGAAGAAGTAAGATTATTAGTGAAAGAGAAGAGAGAGGGATTTGAACGATTTTTGCAGGGAAAAAATGCAAATGAGTGGGAGAGGTATAAAAGAATGACGAAGGAGGTCAAGAGAAAGGTGCAAGAGGTGAAAAAGAGAGCAAATGAGAGTTGGGGTGAGAGAGTATCATTAAATTTTAGGGAGAATAAAAAGATGTTTTGGAAGGAGGTAAATAAAGTGCGTAAGACAAGGGAGCAAATAGGAACTTCAGTGAAGGGGGCTAATGGGGGGGTGATAACAAGTAGTGGTGATGTGAGAAGATGGAGTGAGTATTTTGAAGGTTTGTTGAATGTGTTTCACGATAGAGTGGCAGATATAGGGTGTTTTGGTCAAGGTGGTGTGCAAAGTGAGAGGGTTAGGGAAAATGATTTGGTAAATAGAGAAGAGGTAGTAAAAGCTTTACGGAAGATGAAAGCCGGCAAAGCAGCAGGTTTGGATGGTATTGCAGTGGAATCTATTAAAAAAGGGGGTGACTGTATTGTTGACTGGTTGGTAAGGTTATTTAATGTATGTATGATTCATGGTGAGGTGCCTGAGGATTGGCGGAATGCTTGCATAGTGCCATTGTACAAAGGCAAAGGGATAAGAGTGAGTGCTCAGATTACAGAGGTATAAGAGTGTTGAGTATTCCTGGTAAATTATATGGGAGGGTATTGATTGAGAGGGCGAAGGCGTGTACGGAGCATTAGATTGGGGAAGAGTAGTGTGGTTTCAGAAGTGGTAGAGGATGTGTGGATCAGGTGTTTGCTTTGAAGAATGTATGTGAGAAATACTTAGAAAAACAGATGGATTTGTATGTAGCATTTATGGATCTGGAGAAGGCATATGATAGAGTTGATAGAGATGCTCTGTGGAAGGTTTTAAGAATATATGGTGTGGGAGGTAAGTTGTTAGAAGCAGTGGAAAGTTTTTATCGAGGATGTAAGGCATGTGTACGTGTAGGAAGAGATGAAAGTGATTGGTTCTCAGTGAATGTAGGTTTGCGACAGGGGTGTGTGTTATCTACATGGTTGTTTGATTTGTTTATGGATAGGGTTGTTAGGGAGGTGAATGGAACAGTTTTGGGAAGAGGGGCAAGTATGCAGTCTGTTCTGGATGAGAGAGCTAGGGAAGTGAGTCAGTTGTTGTTCGCTGATAATACAGCGCTGGTGGCTGATTCATGTAAGAAACTGCAGAAGCTGGTGACTGAGTTTGGTAAAGTGTGAGAAAGAAGAAAGTTAAGAGTAAATGTGAATAAGAGCAAGGTAATTAGTTACAGTAGGGTTGAGTGTCAAGTTAAATGGGAGATAAGTTTGAATGGAGAAAAACTGGAGGAAGTAAAGTGTTTTAGATATCTGGGAGTGGATCTGGCAGCGGATGGAACCATGGAAGCGGAAGTGAATCATAGGGTGGGGGAGGGGGCGAAAATTCTGGAGCCTTGAAAAATGTTTGGAAGTCGAGAACATTATCTCGGAAGGAATAGTGGTTCCAACAATGTTGTATGGTTGCGAGGCGTGGGCTATGGATAGAGTTGTGCGCAGGAGGGTGGATGTGCTGGAAATGAGATGTTTGAGGACAATATGTGGTGTGAGGTGGTTTAATCGAGTATGTAATGTAAGGGTGAGAGAGATGTGTGGAAATAAAAAGAGCGTGGTTGAGAGAGCAGAAGAGAGTGTTTTGAAATGGTTTGGTCACATGGAGAGAATGAGTGGGGAAAGATTGACCAAAAGGATATATGTGTCAGAGGTGGAGGGAACGAGGAGAAGTGGGAGACCAAATTGGAGGTGGAAAGATGGAGTGACAAAGATTTTGAGTGATCGGAGCCTGAACATGCAGGAGGGTGAAAGGAGGGCAAGGAATAGAGTGAATTGGATCGATGTGGTATACCGGGGTTGACGTGCTGTCAGTGAATTGAATCAGGGCATGTGAAGCGTCTGGGGTAAACCATGGAAAGCTGTGTAGGTATGTATATTTGCGTGTGTGGACGTATGTATATACATGTGTATGGGGGTGGGTTGGGCCATTTCTTTCGTCTGTTTCCTTGCGCTACCTCGCAAACGCGGGAGACAGCGACAAAGCAAAAAGAAAAAAAAAAAGAAAAAAAAAAAAAAAATATATATATATATATATATATATATATATATATATATATATATATATATATATATATATATTTATTTATTTAATTATCTATTTATTTTGCTTCGTCGCTGTCTCCCGCGTTTGCGAGGTAGCGCAAGGAAACAAACGAAAGAAATGGCCCAACCCACCCCCATACACATGTATATACATACACGTCCACACACGCAAATATACATACCTATACATCTCAATATACACATATATATACACACACAGACATATGCATATATACACATGTACATAAATAACAACCCCCTCCCCCCTCAT
Organism: Panulirus ornatus; assembly: GCF_036320965.1. NCBI lineage: Eukaryota > Metazoa > Arthropoda > Malacostraca > Decapoda > Palinuridae > Panulirus > Panulirus ornatus. The sequence continues at coordinate 61,680,259 of NC_092226.1, forward strand.
GTGTGCGAGGTAGCGCTAGGAAAAGACAACAAAGGCCCCATTCGTTCACACTCAGTCTCTAGCTGTCATGTTATAATGCACCGAAACCCCAGCTCCCTTACCACATCCAGGCCTCATAGAACTTTCCATGGTTTACCCCAGAAATATATATATATATATATATATATATATATATATATATATATATATATATATATATATATATATATATTTTTTTTTTTTGCTTTGTCGCTGTCTCCCGCGTTTGCGAGGTAGCGCAAGGAAACAGACGAAAGAAATGGCCCAACCCACCCCCATACACATGTATATACATACGTCCACACAGGCAAATATACATACCTACACAGCTTTCCATGGTTTACCCCAGACGCTTCACATGCCTTGATTCAATCCACTGACAGCACGTCAACCCCGGTATACCACATCGCTCCAATTCACTCTATTCCTTGCCCTCCTTTCACCTTCCTGCATGTTCAGGCCCCGATCACACAAAATCTTTTTCACTCCATCTTTCCACCTCCAATTTGGTCTCCCTCTTCTCCTCGTTCCCTCCACCTCCGACACATATATCCTCTTGGTCAATCTTTCCTCACTCATTCTCTCCATGTGCCCAAACCATTTCAAAACACCCTCTTCTGCTCTCTCAACCACGCTCTTTTTATTTCCACACATCTCTCTTACCCTTACGTTACTTACTCGATCAAACCACCTCACTCCACACATTGTCCTCAAACATCTCATTTCCAGCACATCCATCCTCCTGCGCACAACTCTATCCATAGCCCACGCCTCGCAACCATACAACATTGTTGGAACCACTATTCCTTCAAACATACCCATTTTTGCTTTCCGAGATAATGTTCTCGACTTCCACACATTCTTCAAGGCTCCCAGAATTTTCGCCCCCTCCCCCACCCTATGATCCACTTCCGCTTCCATGGTTCCATCCGCTGCCAGATCCACTCCCAGCTATCTAAAACACTTCACTTCCTCCAGTTTTTCTCCATTCAAACTCACCTCCCAGTTGACTTGACCCTCAACCCTACTGTACCTAATAACCTTGCTCTTATTCACATTTACTCTTAACTTTCTTCTTTCACACACTTTACCAAACTCAGTCACCAGCTTCTGCAGTTTCTCACATGAATCAGCCACCAGCGCTGTATCATCAGCGAACAACAACTGACTCATTGGGCCATTTCTTTCGTCTGATTCTTTGCGCTACCTCGCTAACGCGGGAGACAGCGACAAAGCAAAATAAAAAGAAATAGAGTAATATATATATATATATATATATATATATATATATATATATATATATATATATATATATATATATATATATATATATATTACTCTATTTCTTTTTATTTTGCTTTGTCGCTGTCTCCCGCGTTAGCGAGGTAGCGCAAAGAAACAGACGAAAGAAATGGCCCAACCCACCCCTCTACACATGTATGTACATACACGTCCACACACGCAAATATACATACCCATACATCTCAATGTACACATATGTATACACACACAGACACATACATATATACCCATGCACACAATTAACACTGTCTGCCTTTATTCATTCCCATCGCCACCTCGCCACACATGGAATAACATCCCCCTTCCCCCTCATGTGTGCGAGGTAGCGCTAAGAAAAGATAACAAAGGCCCCATTCGTTCACACTCCATCTCTAGCTGTCATTCAATAATGCCCGAAACCACAGCTCCCTTTCCACATCCAGGCCCCATAGAACTTTCCATGGTTTACCCCAGACGCTTCACATGCCCTGATTCAATCCATTGACAGCACGTCGACCACGGTATACCACATCGATCCAATTCACTCTATTCCTTACTCGCCTTTCACCCTCCTGCATGCTCAGGGCCCGATCACTCAAAATCTTTTTCACTCCATCTTTCCACCTCCAATTTGGTCTCACACTTCTCGTTCCCTCCACCTCCGACACATATATCCTCTTGGTCAATCTTTCCTCACTCATTCTCTCCATGTGCCCAAACCATTTCAAAACACCCTCTTCTGCTCTCTCAACCACGCTCTTTTTATTTCCACACATCTCTCTTACCCTTACATTACTTACTCGATCAAACCACCTCACACCACACATAGTCCTCAAACATCTCATTTCCAGCACAACCACCTTCCTCCTCACAACTCTATCCATAGCCAACGCCTCGCAACCATACAACATTGCTGGAACCACTATTCCTTCAAACATAGCTATTATTGCTTTCCAAGATAATGTTCTCGACTTCCACACATTCTTCAAGGCTCCCAGGATTTTCGCCCCCTCCCCCACCCTATGATACACTCCGTTTCCATGGTTCCATCCGCTGCCAGATCCACTCCCAGATATCTAAAACACTTTACTTCCTCCAGTTTTTCTCCATTCAAACTTACCTCCCAATTGACTTGACCCTCAACCCTACTGTACCTAATAACCTTGCTCTTATTCACATTTACGCTTAACTTTCTTCTTTCACACACTTTACCAAACTCAGTCACCAGCTTCTGCAGTTTCTCACATGAATCAGCCACCAGCGCTGTATCATCAGCGAACAACAACTGACTCACTTCCCAAGCTCTCTCATCCCCAACAGACTTAATACTTGCCCCTCTTTCCGAAACTCTTGCATTCACCTCCTTAAACAAATTAAACAACCATTGAGACAACACACACCCCTGTCGCAAACCTACATTCACTGAGAACCAATCACTTTCCTCTCTTCCTACACGTACACATGCCTTTCATGCTCGATAAAAACTTTTCACTGCTTCTAACAACTTTCCTCCCACACCATATATTCTTAATACCTTCCACAGAGCATCTCTGTCAACTCTATCATATGCCTTCTCCAGATCCATTAATGCCACATACAAATCCATTTGCTTTTCTAAGTATTTTCTCACATACATTCTTCAATGCAAACACCTGATCCACACATCCTCTACCACTTCTGAAACCACACTGCTCTTCCCCAATCTGATGCTCTGTACATGCCTTCACACCCTCCCATATAATTTACCAGGAATACTCAACAGACTTATACCTCTGTAATTTGAGCACTCACTCTTATCCCCTTTGCCTTTGTACAATGGCACTATGCACGCATTCCGCCAATATATCATACTTTGTCGCTGTCTCCCGCGTTAGCGAGGTAGCGCAAGGAAACAGACTAAAGAGTGGCCCAACCCATCCACATACACATGTATGTACATACACGTCCACACTCGCACATATACATACCTATATATCTCAACATATACATATGTATACACACACAGACATATACATATGTACACATGTGCATAATTCATACTGTCTGCCCTTATTCATTCCCGTAGCCACCCCGCCACACTTGAAATGACAGCCCCCTCCCCCCGCATATGCACGAGGTAGCACTAGGAGAAGACAATAAATGCCACATTCGTTCACACTCAGTCGCTAGCTCTCATATATAATGCACCGAAACCACAGTTCCCTTTCCACATTCAGGCCCCACAAAACTTTTCAGGGTTTACCCCAGACGCTTCACATGCCCTGGTTCAATGCATTGACAGCATGTCGACCCCGGTATACCACATCGTTCCAATTCATTCTATTCCTTGCACGCCCTTCACCCTCCTGTATGTTCATGCCCCGATCACTCAAGATCTTTTTCACGCCATCCTTCCACCTCCAATTTGGTCTCCCACTTCTCCTCGTTCCCTACACCTCTGACGCATATATCCTCCTTGTCAATCTTTCCTCACTCATTCTCTCCATGTTACCAAAGCCATTTCAAAACACCCTCTTCTGCTCTCTCAACCACACTCTTTTTATTACCATACATCTTTCTCACCATTTCATTACTTACTCAGGTCAAACTACCTCACACCACATATTGTCCTCAAACATCTCATTTTTAGCACATCCACCCTCCTCGGCACAACTTAATCTATAGCTCACGCCTCGCAACCATATAACATCGTTGGAACCACTACTCCTTCAAACATACCCATTTTTGCTTTCCAGGATAACGTTCTCGACTTCCATACATTTTTCAACGCTCCCAAAACTTTTGTCTCCTCCCCCACCCTATGATTCACTTCCGTTTCCAAGGTTCCATCTGCTGCTAAATCCACTCCCAGTTATCTAAAACACTTTACTTCCTCCAGTTTTTCTCCATTCAAACTTACCTCTCAATTGACTTGACCCTCAACCCTACTGTACCTAATAGCCTTGCTTTTATTCACATTTACTCTCAGCTTTCTTCTTTCTAATACTTTACCAAACTCAGTGCTACCTCGCGCACATGCGGGGGGAGGGGGTTGTCATTTCATGTGTGGCGGGGTGGCGACGGAAATGAATAAGGGCAGACAGTGTGAATTATGTACATGTGTCTATATGTATATGTCTGTGTGTGTATACATATATGTATACGTTGAGATGTATAGGTTTGTATATGTGCGTGTGTGGACGCGTATGTATATACATGTGTATGTGAGTGGGTTGGGCCATTCTTTCGTCTGTTTCCTTGTAGTACCTCGCTAACGCGGGAGACAGCGACAAAGTATAATACAAAATAAAGTAATAGTATATTTGTATGTATATGTATGTATACTTTGAAATTTATAGTTATGTTTATGTGCGTGTGCGGGCATTTATGTATATGCATGTGTATGCGGGTGGGTTGGGCAATTCTTTTGTCTGTTTCCTTGCGCTACCTCGCTGACGCGGGAGACTGCGACTAAGTATAATAAATATAAATAATATATATATATATATATATATATATATATATATATATATATATATATATATACATATATATATATATATATATATATATATATATATATATATATATATATATATATATATATATATATATATATATATATATATATATCCCTGGGGATAGGGGAGAAAGAATACTTCCCACGTATTCCCTGCGTGTCGTAGAAGGCGACTAAAAGGGGAGGGAGAGGGTGGCTGGAAATCCTCCTCTCTCGTTTTTTTTTTTTTTTGATTTTCCAATAGAAGGAACAGAGAAGGGGGCCAGGTGAGGATATTCCCTCTAAGGCCCAGTCCTCTGTTCTTAACGCTACCTTGCTAATGCGGGAAATGGCGAATAGAATGAAAGAAAAGAAAGATATATATATATATATATATATATATATATATATATATATATATATATATATATATATATATATATATATATATATATAATAAACTGAGTGAAGAACTGTGAATTTTAAGAGGATACAGAAATGTTATCAGTTATGTATGGAGTAGGTTGATGAGATGGGGGCGCCATGAGTAGGAAAATTCGCTCTCCATGACGTATAAGTACGTGATTACAAATACCTAACTACACACACACACACACACACACACACACACACACACACACACCTGAGGCCCAGGTAACCCCCATTCATTATATCTGAACACGTATAATGGTGGACACTCGTGTTGTACCTGAGGATGCAACGACAATGGCTCCGTGACCTTAAATATCCAGAAGACGTTACTCTTGTTTTGTCAGGAAATGGCACTCAAACGTTCACCAATGTGTCCGGTTCCCCTCCATCCCTAAACATTCCCGGGGAGGCCGAGGACAGAGTACACTACAGGGGGAAAACCTCTTACTCCACTCCTAGTGTCGCCAGCGTGGACATCCCACACCGAAGGACGAGGTCTTCCCAGTGAGAACCTTAGGTAAACATTACTGAAGGTGAAGGATACCATGACCTCGTGTTGGTGAAGATGCCCATACCGTCTCGTGGGTCACCTCTCACACTCGTGTTGATGGAGATGCCCATACCGTCTCGTGGGTCACCTCTCACACTCGTGTTGATGGAGATGCCCATACCGTCTCGTGGGTCACCTCTCACACTCGTGTTGAGGGAGATGCCCATACCGTCTCGTGGGTCACCTCTCGCACTCGTGTTGATGGAGATGCCCATACCATCTCGTGGGTCACCTCTCACACTCGTGTTGATGGAGATGCCCATACTATCTCGTGGGTCACCTCTCACACTCGTGTTGAGGGAGATGCCCATACCATCTCGTGTCGTGGGTCACCTCTCACACTCGTGTTGATGGAGATGCCCATACCGTCTCGTGGGTCACCTCTCACACTCGTGTTGATGGAGATGCCCATACCGTCTCGTGGGTTACCTCTCACACTCGTGTTGATGGAGATGCCCATACCGTCTCGTGGGTCACCTCTCACACTCGTGTTGATGGAGATGCCCATACCGTCTCGTGGGTCACCTCTCACACTCGTGTTGATGGAGATGCCCATACCGTCTCGTGGGTCACCTCTCACACTCGTGTTGATGGAGATGCCCATACTATCTCGTGGGTCACCTCTCACACTCGTGTTGAGGGAGATGCCCATACCATCTCGTGTCGTGGGTCACCTCTCACACTCGTGTTGAGGGAGATGCCCATACCGTCTCGTGGGTCACCTCTCACACTCGTGTTGATGGAGATGCCCATACCGTCTCGTGGGTCACCTCTCACACTCGTGTTGAGGGAGATGCCCATACCATCTCGTGTCGTGGGTCACCTCTCACACTCGTGTTGATGGAGATGCCCATACCGTCTCGTGGGTCACCTCTCACACTCGTGTTGAGGGAGATGCCCATACCGTCTCGTGGGTTACCTATCGCAGTCGTTTGGTTATCGTAACTAATACTGTGTTGCGTTAGGTTCTCTTGGTCTGTTACATGAGAGGCTACAGATAAACGCAGACCTTGTAACGCCGTGTCATGGCATGTGACACAGTGTGACCCAAATGTACATTACTTTGCTATTGTATATGTATGGGTGTTGTGCTTCATTGGTAGTGGGACGTGCTGGTGTTACGCCCATGGTAGTGAGACATGCTGGTGTTACGCTCATGGTAGTGGGACGTGCTGGTGTTACGCTCATGACAGTGGGACGTGCTGGTGTTACGCTCATGACAGTGGGACGTGCTGGTGTTACGCCAATGGTAGTGGGACGTGCTGGTGTTATGCTCATTACAGTGGGACGTGCTAGTGTTACGCCACTGATAGTGGGACGTGCTGGTGTTACGCTCATGACAGTGGGACGTGCTGGTGTTACGCTCATGATAGTGGGACGTGCTGGTGTTATGCTCATGACAGTGGGACGTGCTAGTGTTACGCCACTGATAGTGGGACGTGCTGGTGTTATGCTCATGACAGTGGGACGTGCTAATGTTCAGCCAATGATAGTGTGAGGTGATGGTGTTACGCCCATGATAGTGGACATACTGTTGTTGCGCCTATGGTAGTGGGAGGTGCTGGTGTTACACCCCATGGTAGTGGGACTTGGTAGTGTTATACCCCATGGTAGTGGGACGTGCTGGTGTTACGCTCATGGTAGTGGGGCGTGCTGGTGTTACACTCCATGGTAGTGGGACTTGCTGGTTTGGACTTATGGAGAGAATGAGTGAGGAAAGCTTGATACAGAGGAAATATGTGTCAGAGGTGGAGGAAACAAGGAGAAGCGGGACACCAGATTGGAGGTGGAAGGATGAAGTGAAAAAGATTTTGATCGATCGGGGCCTGAACATAGAGGATGGTGAAAGGCAAAAATGGGTATGTTTGAAGGAATAGTGGTTCCAACAATGTTGTATGGTTGCGAGGCGTGTGCTATGGATAGAGTTGTGCGCAGGAGGATGGATGTGCTGGAAATGAGATGTTTGAGGACAATGTGTGGTGTGAGGTGGTTTGATCGAGTAAGTAACGTGAGGGTAAGAGAGATGTGTGGAAATAAAAAGAGCGTGGTTGAGAGAGCAGAAGAGGGTGTTTTGAAATGGTTTGGGCACATGGAGAGAATGAGTGAGGAAAGATTGACCAAGAGGATATGTGTGTCGGAGGTGGAGGGAACGAGGAGAAGTGGGAGACCAAATTGGAGGTGGAAAGATGGAGTGAAAAAGATTTTGTGTGATCGGGGCCTGAACATGCAGGAGGGTGAAAGGAGGGCAAGGAATAGAGTGAATTGGATCGATGTGGTATACCGGGGTTGACGTGCTGTCAGTGGATTGAATCAGGGCATGTGAAGCGTCTGGGGTAAACCATGGAAAGCTGTGTAGGTATGTATATTTGCGTGTGTGGACGTAAGTATATACATGTGTATGGGGGGGGGGTTGGGCCATTTCTTTCGTCTGTTTCCTTGCGCTACCTCGCAAACGCGGGAGACAGCGACAAAGTATAAAAGAAAAAAAAAAAAAATATATATATATATATATATCCATACTAGCTGCCTTCATCCCTTCCGTCGCTACCTCTTCACACACGAAATAGCATCCTCCCGCTCCCTTTCCAGCGAAGCGGTGCCAGGAACAGACAAAAAACAGCCACATTCGTTCACACTCAATCTCTAGCTGTCATGTGTATTGCACCGAAACCACAGCTCCCTTTCCACATCCAGGCCCCACAGGCCTTTCCATGGTTTGCCCCAGACGCTTCACATGCCCTGGTTCAATCCATTGACCGAACGTCGACCCTGGTATACCACATCGTTCCAATTCACTCTATTCCTCGCACGCCTTTTAACCCCCCCCCCCCCCATCCCTTTATATTCAAGTACCGATCGCTAAAAAAAAATTTCACTCCATACTTACAACTCCAATTTGGTCTCCCGCTTCTCCTTGTTCCCTCTACCTCTGACACATATATCTTCTTTGTCAATCTTTCCTGAACCTAGTGACTTTGCTCTTATTCACATTTACTTTCAATTTCCTCCTCTCGCACACTTTTCCAACATCAGTCACCAACTTCTGCAGTTTCTGCAACGAATCAGCCACCAGAGCTGTATCATCGGCAAATAACAACTGACACTTCTCAGGCCCTCTCATCCCAACAGACTGCATACTCGCCCCTCTTTCTAAAACTCTTGCATTCACCTCACTAACCTCTATCATCAAACACATTCAACAAACCTTCAAGATACTCATTCCAACTCCTCTAACTTCATCACTATTTGTTATTACCTCCCTACCTGCCCCTTCACCGATGTTCCCATTTGTTCTCTTGTTTTACGCACGTTATTTACCTCCTTCCAAAATATCCTCCTATGCTCTCTAAAGTTCGATGATACTCTTTCACCCAACTCTCATTTGCCCTCTTTTTCAAACCTTGCACTTTCCTCTTGACCTCATGCCTCTTTCTTTTATACATCTCCAGTCAATTGCACTCCTTTATCCCACTACTCACTACCCTTTCTAATCCTCCCACCTCCCACCTTTCTCATGCCACATGCATCGTTTGCACAAGCCATCATTGCTTCCCAAAATATATCCATTTCTCACCCACTCCCCTTACGTCTTTTGTTCTCACCTTTTGCCCTTCTACACTCAATCTCTCCTGGTACTTCCTCACACAAGTCTCCTTTCCAAGCTCACTTACTCTCACCACTCTCTTCTCCCCAACATTCTCTCTTCTTTTCTGAAGTATTCTACAAATCTTTACTTTCACCTCCACAAGATAATGATCAGACATTCCCTCTAAGCACGTTAATATCCAAAAGTCTGTATTTTACACGCTTATCAATTAACACGTAATCCCATAATGCCCTATGACTATCTCTCCTACTCACATACGTATACTTCTGTATATCTCTCTTTTTAATCCAGGTATTACCAATCACCAGTCTTTTTTTCAGCACACAAATAAACAAGCTCTTCACCATTTCCTTTCACAGCAGTGAATAACCCATGTACACCAATCATACCCTAAACTGCCACATTCCTTACCTTCGCATTCACTAATACCTTGGTCTCGTGCACCAAAGCTGCTGACGCACTCACTCAGCTACTCCCAAAACACTTGCCTCTCATGATCTTTCTTCTCATGACCAGGTGCATAAGCACCAGTAATCACCCATCTCTCTCCATCCACTTTCATTTTTACCCACATCAATCTAGAATGTACTTTCTTACACTATCACACACTCCGACAACTCCTGCTTCAGGAGTATTGCTACTCCTTCCTTAGCTTTTGTTCTTTCACCAACCCCTGACTTTTCTCCCCACAATTTTCCAACCTACTCTTCCCATTTACCTTTGAGCTTTTTTCACTCAGAGCCAGATCATCCAGGTTTCTTTCCTCAAACATACTACCTATCTCTCCTTTCTTCTCATCTTAGTTACATCCACACACATTTAGACATCCCAATCTGAGCCTTCGAGGAGGATGAGCACTCCCTGCCTGACTCCTTCTTCTGTTCTCAATTCTAGAATTTGAAATACAAGGAGGGGAGAGTTACCAGTCCAGTATTCTTTATTCCCTTTACCCCTATCATCAGTTAAAAATGCTCTCAACAATGGCTTCCTCAGTAACTCTTTAAGGGAATGTGGTTTGCTTTCATGTTTCAGTGTCAGCAGTAATAATAAGCTGATTACAAGGTCACACATGACCGAACGTAAATAACTCATAGGAATGAAGGATAACGGTTAAAAAAGGCGAATAATAAGAATGATAAAAGAGATAAGAATGATAAGAATGATATGAAAATTATCACCCAAGTTGGATGACATTACTTGCTTATTTTAGGAAAGTAAAATTACCTCATCAAAGAGCTGGATGGTATGTACATTTGCCTTCTTTTACGGGTTAAATACTTTCATTGATTGATGAATATAAGGGAAAATGATATTTCATTCATGGTACGACAGCACAGTATACACGCTTATTAAATCATTGTGAACCAAAGTAGTAAGTTTTGTGGATTTTACTGATATAGTGTCTAGCTACAACAAAGGGCATGGCCAGGAACTTGTGTTTTTGTGCCACAATCACGGAAGGGAGATTCATCTCATTTTTCATTTATATTAGTTACCCCTTACACTCATACCATTTTGTTTATAATGTTGATGGAAAGTTACATATTCTGACGGACCTGTTGGTAAGCCTGCCACAGCCGCTCCTATAGATCTCTTATGAACTTTAATGCACCTTCCGACATGCCTTCGTCAGGCGGGCAAAATATCCAGCGGCAGGTGGTGGCCGGTGGCGTCCGGTCATCATGTTGACCAGTGTGTCGCCCCCTGGGATCATGTTCCACACACACACAGGGAGTAGTTTCACATCCCACTTGGACGGTCCCTCACTACCTAACTTGACCAGCTCTTATCCTGAGGTCCAGTTGATCCTCTCCACCAGGTTTGTTACACCTGGTCTGCAGGGGATTTGTCCTGGTAATCCTGATTGGCTAGTTGTTTGGTTGGATTTAATGGCCACTGACCTGTGAGGGGTCATTAGGCCAGGCATCCATTTATCAGTCGATGAATACGTGTATCAGTGTTTTAGTTGACACTAAACGTTATATCATTAGAGCCAACCACACACATATTCATTCATCACCACCACATAATGATACGTCTGATATGACTGTAAGTACTGTATTGAAATATTAAGTTAGTATGGATGTCACGTTCTCGGTGTGTGCAAAACAGTCTGATGTCCATCTTTGAGTACACCCCCCCCCATCCCCCTTTTCTCTTCTGAAGCATAAACGTGTTTACTTTGGTAAAAAGAACAGAACAAAATGACATCTTCCTATGAATGCTTGGGTCTGATCGCAGTTACAGAGTTAATCTAAGGTTTAAACTCAATAGATGGAATTCCTGTGCAAATGTGCCTTTCTCAGGACACAAGCAAGGCTTATGGTCCTGATGGCATCCATCCTCGTGTACTGACAGAGTGTCTCTGAACTTGCCCCTGTGCTTGCTCGTCTGTTCCGTTTCTGTTTAAAAACCAAAACTTTTCCTTCTCCTTGGAAGCATGCGTTGATGCATCCCATCCCTAAGAAGGGTGGCCGTTCTGACCCCTCTAACTATCGTCCTATCACTTTGACATTTACCATTTCCAGTCTTTGAATCAATTCTCAACTCCCATATACTTAAACACTTTGAAAAATCAGTATTCTCTCTGGCCACCAGAAGCCATAAGGCGAGATCAACTGGTGCTATTCTTTCCTATCTTACTAATGTCTGGTCATCATCCCTGAAAAATTTTGGTGAGTCAAGTGTAGTTGCCCTTGACATATCTAAGGCTTTTGAAGGTGTGTGGCATTAGGGGGTCTCATCTCTATGCTCCCCTCTTTTGGCTTCCCTCCCTCACTTTGCTCCTTCATATCTAGCTTCCTATCTGGCCGATCTATCTCTGAGGTTGTTGATGGATCAGCCTCCCCACTCTTTTCCATCAACAGTGGTGTCCCTCAAGGCTCTGCCCTGTCCCCTACCCCTTTTTCTCCTTTTTTTTTTCAACATTTCCTCTCCTTCACAAATAATCTAGTGCACTCATACGCTGACGACTCAACACAACATTCATCCACATCAGTGGTGTACAGAAAATCTAGTTAAGTTTAATGCTTCTAAGATCCAATTTCTGCCCATCTCTCTATCGAAGAGTCCTCGCAACTCTAGTCCCCTCCTTTGACGATTCTGTAATTTCACCTTTTGACTCACTGAACGTACTTGGTATTATGGTAACATCCACGCTTTCTTGGAAACCCCAAACTACTGGAATAGTTAAGTCTGCTTCTGAGAAACTGGGTGTCCTGTTGAGATGTCGAAACTTCTCTTCTGAACACTTGCTCCGTCTATACAAGGGACTGTTTCGTCCTTATATGAAGTACTGTTGTCACATTTGGTGTAGTTCTAGCTCCAGTCGAAAGCGGTCTGACTTATAAACTGTGCCAGGCAAACTTTCAAATTTGAACTCCTTGCCCTACGCCGCAATGTTGGTTCACTTTCCCTCTTCTACAGATAACATTTTGGTTTTTGCTCCCGAGAGCTGGCTGCTTGTGAGCCCCCACCACTGGCTAGACCAAGCAATACTCGGCAAGCTGCTGCATCACATGATTACTGTGTGACCATCATCAACTCATGAGTAGGCTGTTTTGTTACCTGCATCTGTCCATACACGTCGAAGCTTTGGAAATCTCTACCTTCTCATGTCTTTCCCAATAACTATGATCTGGTATATTTCAAAAGACGAGTTTTTCACTTTCTCAAAAATTCGTAAATACTTTCCCTTGTCTTTTCTTTTTCCGTTTCATAATTTTCTCTATATCTTAATCAAGGCTCGGCCTTGATGTGGACTTTTGTACGTGACTGGAACCTCCAACGTTAAATAAAACGCAGTGATGCCAGGCAAAGAAAAGAGCGTACGTCTCACGGCAGAACAACACAAAAATACTCTTTTTTTTTTTTTTTTGAGCATAATGCTGAAACTTAAGCCAAATATTATGATCCTGTAAGCAGCAAGCATGGACTGAAGTGACGGAGCAATTTAAAGCCGTGTCTCCATATCTTTAGCCAAGATCCGCTCCTCGACTGAATCTACCGTTCTAGTATATTTAGATCTAATAAACAGTGAAAGATTGGAATTGGAACAAAAAACTGACTTATCTAGAATCCTTGAAATACCTGAATTCAGCATCTTTTTTTTTTTTTTGGGGGGGGGGGGTAAATTTCATGGAAAATTGTGCGACTGTATTTTTTACGTTTTGTTCCTTCACGTTACGTTATCTATCCATCCCTACCTTTTCCCCACGGTGTACTGGTTCTCCCTTTAAGGTAAGATGAATAGAGAGAGAAAAACATCGTAACGGAATAGTGTGAGGTAACGTAACCCACGTAATGGGACTGCAAGATAATTTGAATATAATCTGTTTAGTCTAGAATTATCTACATTAACTGTGCCGCTCCTCACACTGATAGTTGATTATTACATACACAATTGTTTATGGTTCCGTCAGCCACTTACTGACTTTTTTCCTTTATATCATCAGCCAGACACAGCAACGGTATGTTTCAGGGTTCTCGGCCAACGAAAGAAACATCTAATTCTAAAAGGATCTCCAGACGTTCAGTTTACCACAACAACACACACGCGAGATCTCAGCTAAGTACTGTTGAGATGTGGACTGGGGTTGTGGAAGTCTGGGAGGTGCTGGGTGCTACACGAAGCTGTGGGAGCGACTGACGTCGTTCACCCAACATTACTGCTCGACTGATGTAGTTAGTTAGGTAAGTTACTCAGTTTGATATTTTTCTTATCTTTTTCAAGAAGAAAGTATTGCCCGTTGAGTGATCATTAGAGATCTCATGTATCTGTAACTGTTCTCAGAGCTTGACACTCGTAAGGTTTCTGAATTTACGCTTTAAAAGTCCACAACTCTTCCTGAGGAAATGCTGTTCTTTCTTTTTTTTAGAGGAAATGCTGGGTTTTTTTTCTTTACATCCTCTCAAGCACTTCTTGCCTAGCTTCAGAAGCCTCCTTCTTGTTCTGGACTCCTTCTTAACTTACAAGAATTATTCCAACTTCAAGTCATCGAGGCCACTTATGAGGTGATTTGTGTAGGCCTTTGCTTTTGACAATGAAATTTTGTAATCATAAGTTCTGCATCTGCTGAGTCTGCCCGTCTTCTTTCTTCTGAAGTGGGTGGATTTAAAGCTTCGCTCTTCTCCTCGTAGCATTAGAGGCCTTGTGACAGTATAGGAATATTCAGTCCACCCGACTATTTGTTTCTTGTCTGAATCCATGTTGTGTCTCACTGGTGTAACTTATGCCGTCAAGATCTCCCGGGTCTGCTTTCTGAGTCACTTCTCTTATCATGTTGCAGGTCGTGTTCATTATTGATACTAATCTTCAACTGGGGTTTACTTCTGTCACTTTTTCTGTACTACATTGGCTTTCCTCTATCCTGTTGTGACATAGACGTCATTAAAGCTGTTACTCTTTTAGTCCAAATGATAAGATGCCGTTTAATCTGTAGATGTGCCTTCTTAGTACAACTGGTACCCGCGGATCTACAAGGGCAAACACATTTTGAAACTTCATATTCACCTCCTCAAACATGTCCTCAATGTATCTTTAACTGTTTCCTCTCAGCCTCTAAATCTAATAATTAAGTCCTTCACTGCTCTTCCGCTCCTTATATACTTGTGAATCACTTTACGGTGTTCTTCTGGATGATCAAAAACGTTTCTTTCACAGTTCGTTCCTTCATTCTCCCTGGTCCTGATTTCATCATCTCTGGCCCTTTTTGTATCTTTCAGAACGTGTAAGGTTCTCATGTAAGTCATTCTAAACAATTTCACTTACTGACGTGTCCGAGATGCCCACAGTCTGTGTGCAGCGTCCTCGCGACCAGAATGTGAGCTGCCTCTTCCCATTCTATTTGGCACTCAGTGTGTGGCCACAGGGACCCAGAGCTACGGTGGCAGCTTACGATTACGATAGGCAGCTTTTTAGCTCACTGGTAGTCCAGGGAAGCGCTGTCCCGCTATCGTTATCGGTGGTCCGGCCTTCGATCCTTGGGGGTGCAGGAGCGAAATTGTTTAGACTGACTGACTTGCTGGAATGTTTTAATATATAGATACTACATATTGTCTGTGAGTCGATTTGTAGCGTTTTCGGGATTAGTAGCTGGTAAGTCCCCAGCTGGAGGCGTATGAGTAGAGTTATCTTTCTCACTTTCTCACCCTCTCTCACACACAGATACCCACATAAAGGTCAGGCCTGGACGGACATGTAGAAAAGAGTGTTAACCTTTTATTCATACGAAAGTACAACTGCCTCTTAAAGTAAGATAGACTGCAAGTGTCAGGAAAACATAAAGAGGGGAGTTCCATGGTTAAGCCATGGAAGAGGTGATGTTCAATTGGCCATGTATCTTACGATCATATGTTTACTCTATCATGATTTCGGAGTCACTTTTAATCCAGTTGTGTTGATCATTTACGCAGTCAGGGGTTTCCAGGCTGCGGACCGCATGCTTGCG
Source organism: Panulirus ornatus (assembly GCF_036320965.1). Lineage (NCBI taxonomy): Eukaryota > Metazoa > Arthropoda > Malacostraca > Decapoda > Palinuridae > Panulirus > Panulirus ornatus. The sequence continues at coordinate 61,696,074 of NC_092226.1, forward strand.
TATCCATGAGCAAATCTTGGTTGGTTCTGACACTCTACGTAGGTATTTCTCCAGTCCCTTATTTCGGCATCTCCACTGATATGCAAGCAATACAATTTAGGGCCTCGTATATATGTACTGTTTTCTCTTATTGTTATCATTATTGTTCTCACTGATCTTTCGATTTCACTGGTAATTTTTCATAATGTTCATATGCGTGTGTGTGTAGATATGAAACCATATTATGACTCCGCTGACAGCGAGAGGGAGGGTGCAAATTTTAGGTATACTCCTCTGATTACACTTTCTTGTGTGAGTCTAGCACCAGTGAGAGGAAGGGCTCAGGTGGTCGCATATTGGCCCCTCCCACGACCTCAGCTAACTCCCGTCCCTCAGCCCTTGGAGCAACCCATTAGGTTGTATGTTGTTGACAGCAGCTGGCCAGGGTGGTGCTGCCGTGCTGACTGAGGAGCGTTAAAGTGGTGGCCGGAACCATCTTACACTCTCCATGTCAGGATGGCTGGTCTGACTTTCCTGTCTCATCAACACGGGACTACCGGGCTAATCCTGCTATCTTCTCCTTACAAACACCACACACCTACTCAGATTTTACTTATTTTCTTCAAGTAAGTTCTCTTGCCATCCCTGGACAGTAAAGACTTTTTAAGATTGCACTCACGATAGAGTCCAGCTTATGGCCCCGAGTCCCCGGCATCATGGGTGGCTAAGAATCTCCGGGTTTCTGCCTGACTCTACTGCTAATGAGAGGTAGGGGCTCTGGCAGTAGTAGTACCAACCTTACCACTACCTCTTCCTCTCTATTCACTATACCAACATTCACTGTCTCTCTGGTAACTTCTCTTCTGTTGAACACTATCTGTCTAGTACCACTCTTAATGTCTAATTTCTCTCTGAGATACAATTGTATGATAGTTCTCACCAGCCCCCCTCTCATATCCAACTATAATCTATGTTCATGGTGACTATACTTACTTCAGAATCAATACACTTGTGGCACTCCTTGAGGACTCTGAGTCTCCAAACTTTGATGTTATCTGGTTCAAGGTTTGTCTTCCACCAGTTTCCTTTGTCTCGCCTACTGCTCTCCTGATTCTATAAATCAAATAACTTTCTTCGACTATCTAAACTCCTGCCATGAGACTGTAACAGCCTCTTACCTGACAGCCAAGCCGATACGTTTACCATAGAGAATGATTGAATTCCTCCCTTACGGATGGTGGAGGGGCTGAAGCCCTCACGTTCTCCATTCTCAACGATCTATAGCAAATTATCTCCCACTCTATCCATATTCCTGACCATTATGACCACTAACCTAATAATGTGGATTTGTTTTTCAGCTCTAATCCCTTGCGCTGTCGCTAAACAATCTCACCCCAGTTAGTTCTTTTGACCACAGTCTTGTAGATGTTTCTATTTTAAACTTACGTCCCCCTTCAGTCACCCTTTCTAAGTGTATACATTGGCACCTCAATAAAGCTCAGTGAAATAACGTATGGAAATACTTTTCAAACTTTTCTTGGAAAGATTACTATCTCTCTTGTGGTGATGCCTCTGTCTCCATCAGAAGCATAGCAGAGGTTCTTGTTACGGAAATGGAAGCATTTATACCCTCCACATCCAACACGACCTCTTCATCCGTTCAACTGTTCCTGTTCTGTGGTCATCTAGGCAAGGGATCAGGCATATCGAGCTTGGAGAAACTCTCCTTCCTCCAACTCTCATTCAGCATTCATCTCTGACCGAGATCATTACACGCACGTTATCCGTAAAGCGAAACGTTTCTTTATTCAAAGGAAGTGTGATCACCTCTCCTCGTCATCCACTGATAGGTCTTTCTGGTCTTTAGTTAAAGGCATTGCTAACAACTTCTGTCGCTCTATCTTTCCCTCGCTTTTCCGTTCAGTTGATACTAAAGCTGTCTCTCCCGTAGACGGAGCAACTCTGGCTCTCGTTTCTCCTCTAACTTTGCCTTGGATGACCCTAACATTCCTTCAATCCCTGATGCTCCTCTCATTAATCCTATGCCTCTTCTGGTAATCTCTTTTCGACATGTCTGAAAAGCGCTTCTTTTTCTGGACACCTAACAAGGTTTATGGTCTTGATGGCATCCATCCCCGTGTACTGAAAGAGTGTGCTTCTGAACTTGCACCTGTGCTTGCTCGTCTGTTCCATTTCTGTGTAGAAACCAGAACATTTCTTCTTCTTGGAAGAATGCGTTGGGAGATCCCATCCTTAAGAAGGGTAACCGTTCTAACCCCTTTAACAAACGTCCTGTAACTCTGATAACTATCATTTTCAAAGTCCTTAAATCCCTCCTCAACTCCCATATCCTCAGACATCTTGAATATCACAGTCTTCTCTCTGATCACCAGTATGGCTTCTGTAAAGCAAGATCCACTGGTAATATTCTTTCGTATCTTACTAATTTCTGGTCATCATCCCTGAAAGATTTTTGATAATCCTATTAAGTTGCCTTTGAAGCTCTTGACAGAGCATGACATCAGGTTTTTCATCTCTAAGCTCAGCTCTTTTAGCTTCCCTCCCTCACTTTCTCACCGATCTTTCTCTATTGTTGTCGATGGATCAGCATCCTCCCTTTATTCATTAACAGTGGTGTCCCTCAAGGTTCTCTCCCGTCTCCTACATTTTTCCTTCTAAAAGATGACTTCCTTTCTTCTACATTTAACCAAATGCACTCATATGATGACGACTCAACACTGCATTGCTCCACATCCTTCAAGTCTGCTCCTTCTTTCACTCGATGCGTTTCTGCACGTCTCTCTAACGTAAATTCTTTGTAACTTTTTCCTCTCTCCTTCGACAGATCTGTGTTTTCATCTCTTGACTTAATGAACAGATTCAATATCTTGAAAACCTCATACTACGTAAATAGCTAAGTCTACCTCGAAGTTAAGTAGGAATCCTGTATAGATAGCGACATATCTCTTCTTCCGAACATTATCCCCGTTAATACAAAGAATTGATCTATGCTTTAATGGATTGCTACTCTCACATTTGGGATGGTTCTAGCCCGGCATCCTTATTTGACAGGGTTGAGTTGAAGGCGGTCAAACTTATCAACTCTTCCAAGCGCCTGAAAACTTGAGTCGCCCTACGCCACAAAGTTGGTTGACTTTCCCTCTTGTATAGGTAGTACCTTGGTTTTTGCTCCCGAGCGCTGGCTGCTTGTGTGTCCCCACCACTAGCTAGACCACGCAATACCCGGCAAGCTGATGCGTCACATGATTTCTGTGTGGCCGCTTTGATAACTGCTTCTTTCCCTCCACCTCGAAGCTTTGGAACCCTCTAACCTCTCATATCTTTTCCAATAACTATGACCTGTAGCACATTTTAAATGACAAGGGTTTTTTTTTTCAATTTCATCAAAATTCGCGAATATTTTCCCACGTTGTCTTCCTTTTTCCCTTTCATTAACCTCTTTATATTTCAATTAAGGTCCGGCTTTGATGTGGTCCTTTGTCAGTGACAAATAAATAGATAAATAGATAGATAGCTATCTTATATTTTCATACTTGATCACCGTTTCCCGCGTTAGCGAGGTAGCGCCAGGAAACAGACGAAGAAAGACCCATCCACTCATATGTCCATATATATACATACATGCACACACGCGTACGCTCTATCCCCAACATCTTTTCTCCTTTCCATCAACGTTTTCCTCGCTTCCATAAATAACCAAACGCACTCATATACTGACGACTCAACGCTGTATTCCTCCACATCCCTCAGTTCTGCTCCTTCTTCTCGCACTCGATCTCCATATATCTTCACGACACAACTTCCTCAATAAGCTCAGACTTTGACAGGATATCTCAGTGGAGTGGACGAAATCCCAACAACCCCCCGTACCTTTCCTCTCTCCTATAACAGCTGTGTAATTCCACCTCTTGACTCAATGAAAATCCTTGGTATTACTGTCACATCCACACTGTATTGCAAACCCCACATTACGGAAATAGCTAAAGCTGCCTATAAGAAACTAGAAGTCTTCTTTCGGTGTGGAAATCAATCGTGCGTATCAACGGAGCAACGGTTCATAAGAAAAGAAATTACCTTCTATCAGGTGTGACCTTGTGATCATTCGTGACAGTGAAACACGAGTGAAAACAGAGTTCCTTTACAAAACTAATAAGAAAACCATTTTTGATAATGTTCTTAACTGTTGAAGATTTTGTTTAAGTTAGATATGTACACATTGATTTCAGTTTTTATAATAGAATCACTTATTGAAAATTTATAAACAAAATATTTATAAACAAAGAGAAAAAAAATTATTGTTGGAATCTGAACATGAATGAACTTTTTGATATTACTTACATAACATATAGAAAATTCATATTCATCATCAAAAATATTAGCTAATTTATTTTCCTGTAATATCTCTTTACTTAGTCATTCTAGGAATTTTTCGAGAGGTTAATCCTTGAATATAACGAAAGCACAAAGTGCTCCACCAGAGTGAAATGACTGGAGGGGAAGATTTCCACACCCCAACTCCCTCCCATTTAGTCTCAGGGAATACGTGGGAAACATTCTTTCTCCCTGGGGATAGGGTAGAAAGAATACTTCCCACGCATTCCTCACTTGTCGTAGAAGGCGGCTAAAGGGGACGGAGCGGGGGGCTGGAAAACCTCCCCTTCTTGTATTCTAACTTTCTAAAAGGGGAAACAGAAGAAAGAGTCACGCGGGGAGCGCTCATTCTCCTCGAAGGCTCAGATTGGGGTGTCTAAATGTGCGTGGATGAAACCAAGATGAGAAAAAAGGAGAGATAGGTACCATGTTTGAGGAAAGGAACCTGGATGTTTTGGCTCTGAGTGAAACGAAGCTCCAAGGGTAAAGAGAAAGAATGGTTTGGGAATGTCTTGGGAGTAAAGTCAGGGGTTAGTGAGAGGACAAGAGCAAGGGAAGGAGTAGCACTACTCCTGAAACAGGAGTGGTGCGAGTGTGATAGTGTAAAAAAGTAAACTCTAGATTGATATGGGTAAAAGTGAAAGTGGATGGAGAGAGATGGGTGATTATTGGTGCATATGCACCTGGGCATGAGGAGAAAGATCATGAGAGGCAAGTGTTTTGGGAGCAGCGGAATGAGTGTATTAGTAGTTTTGATGCACGAGACCGGGTTATAGTAATGGGTGATTTGAATGCAAAGGTGAGTAATGTGGCAGTTGAAGGAATAATTGGTGTACATGGGGTGTTCAGTGTTGTAAATGGAAATGGTGAAGAGCTTGTTGATTTATGTGCTGAAAAAGGACTGGTGATTGGGAATACCTGGTTTAAAAAGAGAGATATACGTAAGTATACGTGTGCAAGTACGAGAGATGGCCAGAGAGCGTTATTGGATTACGTGTTAATTGATAGGCGCGCGAAAGAGAGACTTTTGGACGTTAATGTGCTGAGAGGTGCAACTGGAGGGATGTCTGATCATTATCTTGTGGAGGCGAAGGTGAAGATTTATAGAGGTTTTCAGAAAAGAAGAGAGAATGTTGGGGTGAAAAGAGTGGTGAAAGTAAGTGAGCTTGGGAAGGAGACTTGTGTGAGGAAGTACCAGGAGAGACTGAGTACAGAATGGAAAAAGGTGAGAACAAAGGAGGTAAGGGGAGTGGCGGAGGAATGGGATGTATTTAGGGAAGCAGTGATGGCTTGCGCAAAAGATGCTTGTCGCATGAGAAGCGTGGGAGGTGGGCAGATTAGAAAAAGTAGTGAGTGGTGAGATGAAGAAGTAAGATTATTAGTGAAAGAGAAGAGAGAGGCATTTGGACGGTTTTTGCAGGGAAATAATGCAAATGACCGGGATATGTATGAAAGAAAGAGGCAGGAGGTCAAGAGAAAGGTGCAAGAGGTGAAAAAGAGGGCAAATGAGAGTTTGGGTGAGAGAGTATCATTAAATTTTAGGGAGAATAGAAAGATGTTTTGGAAGGAGGTAAATAAAGTGCGTAAGACAAGGGAACAAATGGAAACATCAGTGAAGGGGGCTAATGGGGAGCTGATAACAAGTAGTGGTGATGTGAGAAGTAGATGGAGTGAGTATTTTGAAGGTTTGTTAAATGTGTTTGATGTTAGAGTGGCAAATATAGGGTGTTTTGAGTGAGGTGGTGTGCAAAGTGAGAGGGTTAGGGAGAATGATTTGGTAAACAGAGAAGAGGTAGTAAAAGATTTACGGAAGATGAAAGCCGGCAAGGCAGCGGGTTTGGATGGTATTGCAGTGGAATTTATTAAAAAAAAGGGGGTTGACTGGAATGTTGACTGGTTGGTAAGGTTATTTAATGTATGTATGACTCATGGTGAGGTGCCTCAGTATTGGCAAAATGCTTGTATAGTGCCGTCGTACAAAGGCAAAGGGGATAAAAGTGAGTGCTAAAATTACAGAGGTATAAGTTAGTTGAGTATTCCTGGGAAATTATATGGGAGGGTATTGATCGAGAGGGTGAAGGCAAGTACAGAGTATCAGATTGGGGAAGAGCAGTGTGGTTTCAGAAGTGATAGAGGATGTGTGGATCAGGTGTTTGCTTTGAAGAATGTATGTGAGAAATACTTAGAAAAGCAAATGGATTTGTATGTAGCATTTATGGATCAGGAGAAGGCATATGATAGAGTTGATAGAGATGCTATTTGGAAGGTATTAAGAATATATGGTGTGGGATGCAATTTGTTAGAAGCAGTGAAAAATTTTATCAAGGATGTAAGGCATGTGTGTGTGTAGGAAGAGAGGAAAGCGATTGGTTCTCAGTGAATGTTGGTTTGCGGCAGGGGTGCATGATGTCTCCATGGTTGTTTAATTTGTTTATGGATGGGGTTGTTAGGGAGGTAAATGCAAGAGTTTTCGAAAGAGGGGCAAATATGCAGTCTGTTGTGGATGAGAGAGCTTGGGAGGTGAGTCAGTTGTTGTTCGCTGATGACACAGGGCTGGTGGCTGATTCTGCTAAGAAAGTGCAGAAGCTGGTGACTGAGCTTGGTAAAGTGTGTGAAAGAGGAAAGCTGAGAGTAAATGTGAATAAGAGCAAGGTTATTAGGTACAGTAGGGTTGCGGGACAAGTCAATTGGGAGGTAAGTTTGAATGGAGGAAAACTGGAGGAAGTGAAATGTTTTAGATATCTAGGAGTGGATTTGGCAGCGGATGGAACCATGGAAGGGGAAGTGAATCATAGGGTGGGGGAGGGGGTGAAAGTTCTGTGAACGTTAAAAAATGTGTGGAAATCGAGAACATTATCTTGAAAAGCAGAAATGGGTATGTTTGAAGGAATAGTGATTCCAACAATGTTATATGGTTGTGAGGCGTGTGCTATAGATAAAGTTGTGCGCAAGAGGGTGGATGTGCTGGAAATGAGATGTTTGAGGACAATATGTGGTGTGAGGTGGTTTGATTGAGTAAGTAATGAAAGGCTAAGAGAGATGTGTGGTAATAAAAAGAGCGTGGTTGAGAGAGCAGAAGAGGGTGTTTTGAAATGGTTTGGTCACATGGAGAGAATGAGTGAGGAACGATTGACAAAGAGGATATATGTGTCAGAGGTGGAGGGAACGAGGAGCAGTGGGAGACCAAATTTTAGGTGGAAAGATGGAGTGAAAAAGATTTTGAGTGATCGGGGCCTGAACATGCAGGAGGGTGAAAGGCGTGCAAGGAATAGAGTGAATTGGAAAGATGTGGTATAACGGGGTCGACGTGCTGTCAGTGGATTGAATCAAGGCATGTGAAGCGTCTGGGGTAAACCATGGAAAGCTGTGTAGGTATGTATTTTTGCGTGTGTGGACGTATGTATATACATGTGTATGGGGGTGGGTTGGGCCATTTCTTTCGTCTGTTTCCTTGCGCTACCTCGCAAACGCGGGAGACAGCGACAAAGCAAAAAAAAAAAAAAAAGTATATAATATATATATATATATATATATATATATATATATATATATATATATATATATATATATATATATATATATATTGGAAAGGATCACAATTTTGCGCGTGATCAAGATATTCCCATGAGTCCACGGGGAAAATGAAAAACGACAAGTTCCCAAGTGCACTTTCGTGTAATAATCACATCATCAGGGGAGACACAAGAGAGATATATCACAGTCATTTGATATTTATCGACGAGACGAGGTTAGGACGCTATTTGGTAAGCATGCGATTGTCCAAGACAGACAATGAGCGTTCATTAACTTATCATTTTACAAATTCTATCAACAATAACGTTATCTGATTTGTATAGACCATCACAAATTTTAAGATTATAATTCTTTGTGTATTTAATGATAGAAGATTCAAAGATATTTCTCGTGGTAATAGAGTTAGAGTTAATAACTGAGATAGCATGACTCCAGTCAATAAAATTATCATAGTTTTTAACGTGATTAGATAAGGCATTTGATTCTTGTCCCGTTCTTATACCATATCTGGGGATCTGGTATATGATATCTGGGGAAGGCATATGATAGGTATGATCGAGATGCTTTGTGGAAGGTTTTAAGATCATATGATGTTGGAGGTAAGTTGCTAGAAGCAGTGAAATGTTTTTATCAGGATGCAAGGCATATGTACGAGTAGGAATGTCGGTTTGCGGAAGGGTTGTGATGTTCCCATGGTTTTATAACTTGTTTTTGGATGGGGTGGTTAGAGAGGCAAATGCAAGAGTCTTGGAGAGAGGGACGAGTATGCAGTCTGTTGTGGATGAGAGAGCTTGGGAAGTGAGTCAGTTGTTGTACGCTGATGACACAGCGCTGGTGGCTGATTCGGATGAGAAACTGCAGAAACTGGTGACTGAGTTTGGTAAAGTGTGTGAAAGCGGAAAGTTGAAAGTAAATATGAATAAGAGCAAGGTTAGGTTAGGTTAGGTTAGGTTAGGTTAGGTTAGGTTAGTACGGTTGATTCAGTACGGTTGAGGGACAAGTGAATTGGGATGTAAGTTTGAATGGGGAAAAGCTGGAGGAAGTGAAGTGTTTGAGATATCTGGGATTGGATTTAGCAGCGGATGGAACTATGCAAGGAAAAGTGAGTCACAAGGTGGGGGAGGGAGTGAATGTGCTTTTAGAGATGAAGAATGTGTGGAGGGAAAGAGTGTTATCTGGGAGAGCAAAAATGGGTATGTTTGAAGGAATAGTGGTTTCAATAATGTTATGTGGTTGCGAGGCGTAGGCTATTGATAGGGTTGTGCGGAGGAGAGTGGATGTGTTGGAAATGAGATGTTTGTGGACAATATGTGGTGTGAGGTGGTTTGATCGAGTAAGTAATGAAAGGGTAAGAAAGATGTGTGGTGATAAACAAAAAAGTGTGGTTAAGATAGCAGAAGAGGGTGTGTTGAAATAGTTTGGACATATGGAGAGAATGAGTGAGGAAAGATTGACAAAGAAGATATTTTTGTCAGAGGTGGAGGGAACAACGGGCCCCACAAAACTTTCCATGGTTTACCCCAGACGCTTCACATGCCATGGTTCAATCCATTAACAGCACATCGACCCCGGTATACCACATCGTTCCAATTCACTCTATTCTTGCACGCTTTTCACCCTCCTGCATGTTCAGGCCCCGATTGCTCAAAATCTTTTTCACTCCATCCTTCCACCTCCAATTCGGTCTCCCACTTCTCGTTCCTTCCATCTCTGACACATATATCCTCTTTGTCAATCTTTCCTCACTCATTCTCTCCATGTGACCAAACCATTTCAATATACCCTCTTCTGCTCTCTAAACCAAACTCTTTGTGTTGCCACTCATCTGTCTTACCCTTTCATTGCTTACTCGATCAAACCACCTTACACCACATATTGTCCTCAAGCATCTCATTTCCAACATATCCGCCTTCCTCCGCACAATCTCATCTATAGCCTACGCCTCGCAACCATATAACATTGTTGGAACCACTATTCCTTCAAACATACCCATTTTTGCTTTCCGAGATACTGTTCCCGCCTTCCACACATTCTTCAACGCTCCCAGAACCTTCGCCCCTTCCCCCACCCTGTGAGTCACTTCCGCTTCCATACACGTACACATGCCTTACATCCTCGATGAAAACTTTTCACTGCTTCTAACAACTTGCCTCCCACACCATATATTCTTAATACCTTCCACAGAGCATCTCTATCAGCTCTATCATATGCCTTCTCCAGATCCATAAATGCTACTTACAAATCCATTTACTTTTCTAAGTATTTTTCACATACATTCTTCAAAGCAAACGCCTGATCCACACATCCTCTACAACTTCTGAAACCACACTGCTCTTCCCCAATCTGATGCTCTGTACATGCCTTCACCCCTCTCAATCAATACCCTCCCATATAATTTACCAGGAATACTCAACAAACTTATACCTCTGTAATTTGAGCACTCACTCTTATCCCCTTATCTTATATATATATATATATATATATATATATATATATATATATATATATATATATATATATATATATATATATATATATATATACGAGCAGGGAAGATAGTCAGCGGCCATTATCAGATGAAATAGCGATTGATTGGCGTGCAAAAGAGAGACTTTTGGATGCTAACGTGCTGAGAAGGGCAGCTGGTGGGATGTCTGATCATTGTCTTGTGGAAGCGAGGGTGAATATTTGTCGAGGTGTTTGGAACATGGGAAACATCGTGGGTGAGGAGAGAGTGGTGGAAGCACGTGAGCTGGGAAAAGACTCCTGTGTGAAGAAATACCAAGAGAGTGCATGATGGTCAGCAAAGCTAAGGGCGTGGGTGAGGAATGGGAGGCATTTAGGGAAGCGCTGCCGACCATGTGCAAGAGATGTGTGTAGCATGCAACACACTAGCAGCCACACATCTCCAACAACACCAGTTGCCACACATCTTCAACAACACCAACTGCCACACACTTCCAACAATACCACCTGCCACACATCTCCACCAATAGCAGCTGCCACACATCTATAACAATACCTCCTGCCACACATCTCCAACAGTACCAGCTGCCACACATCTCCAACACCATCCGTCATGTACCTCCAACAACACCAGCTGCCATATACCTCCAACAACACAAACTGCCACACATCTCCGGCAACAACAGCCGCCACACATCTCCAACAACACCTGCTGCCACATATCTCCAATAAAACCAGCTGCCACACATCTCCGACAATACCAACTGCCACACATCTCCAACAACAACAGCTACCACACATCTCCAACAACTTTTCTGCCACACAAGTCGAACAATACTAGCTGCCACACATCTCCACCAATACCAGCTGCAACACATCTCCAACAGCACCAGCTGCCACACATTTCCAACAGCACCAGCTGCCACACATTTCCAACAACACCAGCTGCCACAAATCTCCAACAAAACTAACTGCCACACATCTCCAATAACTTCACTCCCACACATCTCCAACAACACCAGCTGCACACATCTTCAACAGCACCAGATGCCACACATCTTGAACAACACCATCTGTCACACATCAACAACACCAGCTGCACACATCTTCAACAGCACCAGATGCCACACATCTTGAACAACACCATCTGTCACACATCTACAACACCAGCTGCACACATCTTCAACAGCACCAGATGCCACACATCTTGAACAACACCATCTGTCACACATCAACAACACCAGCTGCCACACACTTCCACCAACATCAGCTGCCACACATCTCCAACACCAGCTGCCACTACCAATAACACCATCTACCACACATTTTCAACGGCACCAGCTGCTACACATCTCTAGCAACACCAGCTGCCACACATCAACAACACCAGCTGCCACACACTTCCCACAACACCAGCTGGTAAGTATTTCCTCCACCCTAACACAAGATACCATACATAGGTGGTGATAGTGTACCACCTGGTTAGCTTGCAGATGGTGTCGATGGTCCACCCTCTGCCTGCCTGCCTGCCCGCCAGACGGTGCTGGGAGTCACGCCAAACACAGACCGTCGTAAAACTAGAGAAATAATCAGTCGGATGGTCGTTGCGTGGAGTCGTGTGAGGGTCGTCATAGTGTTTGCACGAATGATTGCTTGTTCGCTGGGGTCGTGTTGGGATGGTGGAGGCGGGGGGGGGGAGGAGGCACTAAGTGGGAGCAGGTGGGTAACTCTGGTGGGTTGGGTGCAGTGGGCAGGGCTGGACAAGAAGGCAGCCAAAGGTGATGGGAGGAATTAGGTGGGTTTGTTCAGTGGGCCGAGTTACAAGAGGAGACGGGACGTGGAAGTCAGACAGATAACAGGAAGACAGATAACAGGAAACCTCATCGTCCAGTACGAGGTTATCTGGCTGCTTGAACTGAAATGTGGTGTTGGGCTGAGTTACAAGGGAGGTAATGGTGATGGGCTGAGTGACAAGGGAGGTAGTGGTGATGGGGCTGAGTGACGAGGGAGGTAGTGGTGTTAGGCTGAGTTACAAGGGAGGTAATGGTGATGGGCTGAGTGACAAGGGAGGTAGTGGTGATGGGGCTGAGTGACGAGGGAGGTAGTGGTGTTAGGCTGAGTTACAAGGGAGGTAGTGGTGATGGGCTGAGTGACAAGGGAGGTAGTGGTGATGGGGCTGAGTGACGAGGGAGGTAGTGGTGTTAGGCTGAGTTACAAGGGAGGTAATGGTGATGGGCTGAGTGACAAGGGGGGTAATGGTGATGGGGCTGAGTGACGAGGGAGGTAGTGGTGTTAGGCTGAGTTACAAAGGAGGTAATGGTGATGGGGCTGAGTTGCAAGGGAGGTAGTGGTGATGGGGCTGAGTGACGAGGGAGGTAGTGTTGTTGGGCTGAGTTACAAGGGAGGTGGTGGTGATGGGGCTGAGTGACGAGGGAGGTAGTGGGGGTGAGGCTGAGTTACGTGCGCTGGTGGTAGCCTGAGTTGCGAGGGAGCGTCAATGAGTGACTTCACTCACCGCAATATCTGTACAGGAGTCAAGATGGGGAGGAGGCAAGGGGGAGAAATAGGTGGGGTGGGGAGAGCAAGGACACTTACGTGGGTTAAGGGGTAACTTAGATGGGGAGAAGGAGGAGCTAGCTGGGGCGAACTAGGGAAGGGGAGGAGTAGGGAGGCTGGTGGGTGAAGGGAAGGCTTTAAAAGGCAGGAGAAAAGGTTAGACTGGTCTGTTGTTTCAGCTGTTAAGGAAGCAAGTGGGTTATGGCTGAGGACCTGTTCATATATATATATATATATATATATATATATATATATATATATATATATATATATATATATATATATATATATATATATATATATATATATATACAATCTAACGACTCGTATTCACTCTAATGACACGTGTTCAATCTAATGACACGTATTCAATCTAACGACGTGTTCAATCTAACGACACGTATTTATTCTA
>NC_092226.1:61714412-61731912 GCF_036320965.1 Panulirus ornatus
AGCTGTCATGTGTAATGCACTGAAACCACAACTCTTGTTTATGAACAGATACAGATTTAACCATAAGAGATATGAAAGTGTAATACCACCAAGATCTCTTGTCTAAAATGTCTTCAGGCAAACTGCGAGAAAGGTAAGATAATATATATACATATATATATATATATATATATATATATATATATATATATATATATATATATATATATATATATATATATATATATATATATATATATAGAAAGGTGCAAGAGGTGAAAAAAAGGGCAAATGAGAGTTGGGGTGAGAGACTATCAGTAAATTTTAGGGAGAATAAAAAGATGTTCTGGAAGGAGGTAAATAGGGTGCGTAAGACAAGGGAGCAAATGGGAACTTCAGTGAAGGGCGTAAATGGGGAGGTGATAACAAGTAGTGGTGATGTGAGAAGGAGATGGAATGAGTATTTTGAAGGTTTGTTGAATGTGTCTGATGACAGAGTGGCAGATATAGGGTGTTTTGGTCGAGGTGGTGTGCAAAGTGAGAGGGTTAGGGAAAATGATTTGGTAAACAGAGAAGAGGTAGTAAAAGCTTTGCGGAAGATGAAAGCCGGCAAGGCAGCAAGTTTGGATGGTATTGCAGTGGAATTTATTAAAAAAGGGGGTGACTGTATTGTTGACTGACTGGTTGGTAAGGTTATTTAATGTATGTATGACTCATGGTGAGGTGCCTGAGGATTGGCGGAATGCGTGCATAGTGCCATTGTACAAAGGCAAAGGGGATAAGAGTGAGTGCTCAAATTACAGAGGTATAAGTTTGTTGAGTATTCCTGGTAAATTATATGGGAGGGTATTGATTGAGAGGGTGAAGGCATGTACAGAGCATTAGATTGGGGAAGAGCAGTGCGGTTTCAGAAGTGGTAGAGGATGTGTGGATCAGGTGTTTGCTTTGAAGAATGTATGTGAGAAATACTTAGAAAAGCAAATGGATTTGTATGTAGCATTTATGGATCTGGAGAAGGCATATGATAGAGTTGATAGAGATGCTCTGTGGAAGGTATTAAGAATATATGGTGTGGGAGGCAAGTTGTTAGAAGCAGTGAAAAGGTTTTTTATCGAGGTTGTAAGGCATGTGTACGTGTAGGAAGAGAGGAAAGTGATTGGTTCTCAGTGAATGTAGGTTTGCGGCAGGGGTGTGTGATGTCTCCATGGTTGTTTAATTTGTTTATGGATGGGGTTGTTAGGGAGGTAAATGCAAGAGTTCTGGAAAGAGGGGCAAGTATGAAGTCTGTTGGGGATGAGAGAGCTTGGGAAGTGAGTCAGTTGTTGTTCGCTGATGATACAGCGCTGGTGGCTGATTCATGTGAGAAACTGCAGAAGCTGGTGACTGAGTTTGGTAAAGTGTGTGGAAGAAGAAAGTTAAGAGTAAATGTGAATAAGAGCAAGGTTATTAGGTACAGTAGGGTGGAGGGTCAAGTCAATTGGGAGGTAAGTTTGAAAGGAGAAAAACTGGAGGAAGTGAAGTGTTTTAGATATCTGGGAGTGGATCTGTCAGCGGATGGAACCATGGAAGCGGAAGTGGATCATAGGGTGGGGGAGGGGGCGAAAATTTTGGGAGCCTTGAAAAATGTGTGGAAGTCGAGAGCATTATCTCGGAAAGCAAAAATGGGTATGTTTGAAGGAATAGTGGTTCCAACAATGTTGTATGGTTGCGAGGCGTGGGCTATGGATAGAGTTGTGCGCAGGAGGATGGACGTGCTGGAAATGAGATGTTTGAGGAAAATGTGTGGTGTGAGGTGGTTTGATCGAGTAAGTAACGTAAGGGTGTGATCGGGAAATAAAAAGAGCGTGGTTGAGAGAGCAGAAGAGGGTGTTTTGAAATGGTTTGGGCACATGGAGAGAATGAGTGAGGAAAGATTGACCAAGAGGATATATGTGTCGGAGGTGGAGGGAACGAGGAGAAGAGGGAGACCAAATTGGAGGTGGAAAGATGGAGTGAAAAAGATTTTGTGTGATCGGGGCCTGAATATGCAGGAGGGTGAAAGGAGGGCAAGGAATAGAGTGAATTGGAGCGATGTGGTATACAGGGGTTGACGTGCTGTCAGTGGATTGAATCAAGGCATGTGAAGCGTCTGGGGTAAACCATGGAAAGCTGTGTAGGTATGTATATTTGCGTGTGTGGACGTGTGTATGTACATGTGTATGCGGGGGGGGGGGGCATTTCTTTCGTCTGTTTCCTTGCGCTACCTCGCAAGCGCGGGAGACAGCGACAAAGTATAAAAAAAAAAAAATATATATATATATATATATATATATATATATATATACATATATATTGGTTTTTAGTGAATGTAGGTTTGCGGCAGGGGTGTGTGATGTCTCCATGGCTGTTTAATTTATTTATGGATGGGGTTGTTAGGGATGTGAATGCAAGAGTTTTGAAAAGAGGGGCAAAT
Organism: Panulirus ornatus; assembly: GCF_036320965.1. NCBI lineage: Eukaryota > Metazoa > Arthropoda > Malacostraca > Decapoda > Palinuridae > Panulirus > Panulirus ornatus. The sequence goes on from NC_092226.1 coordinate 61,716,844, forward strand.
ATGCAGTCTGTTGTGGATGAGAAAAGCTGGGAAGTGAGTCAGCTGTTGTTCGCTGATGATACAGCGCTGGTGGCTGATTCGGGTGAGAAACTGCAGAAGCTGGTGACTGAGTTTGGTAAAGTGTGTGAAAGAAGAAAGCTGAGAGTAAATTTGAATAAGAGCAAGGTTATTAGGTACAGTAGGGTTGAGGGACAAGTCAATTGGGAGGTAAGTTTGAATGGAGAAAAACTGGAGGAAGTAAAGTGTTTTAGATATCTGGGAGTGGATTTGGCAGCGGATGGAACCATGGAAGCGGAAGTGAATCATAGGGTGGGGGAGGGGGCGAAAGTTGGGAGCGTTGAAGAATGTGTGGAAGTCGAGAATATTATCTCGGAAAGCAAAAATGGGAATGTTTGAAGGAATAGTGGTTCCAACAATGTTATATAGTTGCGAGGTGTGGGCTATAAATAGAGTTGTGCGGAGGAGGGTGGATGTGCTGGAAATGAGATGTTTGAGGACAATATGTGGTGTGAGGTGATTTGATCGAGTAAGTAATGTAACGGTAAGAGAGATGTGTGGTAATAAAAAGAGTGTGGTTGAGAGAGCAGAAGAGGGTGTTTTGAAATGGTTTGGTCACATGGAGAGAATGAGTGAGGAAAGATTGACCAAGAGGTTATATGTGTCAGAGGTGGAGGGAACGAGGAGAAATGGGAGAGCAAATTGGAGGTGGAGAAACTCAGGTCAGTGTGAAATTAACTAACCATGATTGACAAGTCAGGTCATAACAGGTCATCTGGGCAGGAACCATTTACATACCAATTCTGATGTAACTGGATCTCAGTGAAAGTTGCCATAAGACATATCTATGTTTGAGGTCCCTCTTACCTCATGATTCAATCATAAATTTATAAGAATTGCACAAGATTCTATCATTCTCTCTCTCTCTCTCTCTCTCTCTCTCTCTCTCTCTCTCTCTCTCTCTCTCTCTCTCTCTCTCTCTCTCTCTCTCTCTCTCTCTCTAAAAGAGAGTTATCTTTAGGAATGTGACAAGCAATGATCCAGTTAATGCTATTGTCCTCCTTAGCTTTATGTTAAAGCAAAGCACTATTTCCTTGACCAATTTTAACACCATATTAATGCTGATTAACTTTAGCATTTAAGTTCTTACTAGTTGACCTATTAATATATATCAGTCTCAACATCTAATCTAATATGCCTATCTAAGCGTGTTTTTAAGGCTGTTCTTTTTTTTGGGGGGGTTAGTTTTTATGGATGAAAAAGTTATCTAAATACCAAGTTTTCTTTAAACTGCAACAGTATCGAAAAAATAAATCGTTATAAGGAATGACTAAGTTCTTGTTACAATTTTCTTCATGTCTAATCAGTAGAAAGTTGTAGAATTGTATACTTTTTATGTAACAGCATTTATCTAAAATGTACATTGGGTACTGAAGTTTTCTACTTATACATACTATGTTACTGAGTTCTTGTTCTACAAATTCTAGGTCTACAATCTTGTAAGCTCTGAGGTACATGGATATAGATACTGATTTCTTAGCATTTATGTGATGGTTTGAATAGGAATAGACACAAGCACATGCATGTGTTCCTTTCCTATGCAGTCTGATCTTAATGACATCTTGACGTCTGACAATTCCTACGTCCAGAATAGATGTTCAGTGGCTGTCTGAAACGTAGGCGACTTGTCACTAAACTTAGAAATGTTGTTACCGACCTTAACCCAGGACGAAAAACGTCGACTAGGATTTGGACTCGTTTTCTTTTAAATCCTTTGATGCTTTTAGTGTAAAACATTTAGTATCTATAGCAAAATTTACTGATAACGCCAAACAAGAATTTGAATTCTTATTTGGTTCAATTTCAAGTGCCTTGGCCAGTGATAACATTCCCAACTGTAGTGACATGTTACATAGGTTTCAGATAGCCATTGAAAATCTTAGAACAAATAATTGATATTGCAAAATCTGGTAAAACTAGTCAGTTTTCGACAGCAAATACAAGCAAATTTCAGGATCTTTAGACTTATGCTGAAACATGAACTATTAACATCCCATCCCCTTATTCATGAAGCCCTTCATCTCTAGACTCAACCAATTGTCAAATAAGCACAAGGACATTTTCAAGTCAGTAAGGATGGTTAATCCCTCTCTTCCTTACATAAATGGTGTCCTTAAAACGCATAAAGATGGGTGTCCCCTTAAACCAATTACCTCCTCTGTTAATTCTTCTGGTTATGAATTATCCAAATGGTTAGCGAAACACCTTAGCCATGTTCAAGGAAAAATCTCTCCATTTCATGTTATAATAAGCTTAGATTTTTTGAATAAGGCTTGGAGTATTAATTTACCTGAACATAAACTCATTAGTTTAGATGGGAATTTCCTAGTCGCCAAAGTTCTTATTGAAGAAACCATCACTCACCTATGAAGGAAATTACCTGATCTTAGTCTAGCCTCAGCCCTACCCATAAAAACTTTCCTTGACTTTGTGTTTTCAGTAATGTTTTCCAAGTTGATGAAAGTATTTTTTAATAGACAGAAATTTGGTCTAGCCATGGGAAATCCCCTTAGTACCATTCTCAGTAACTTACTCATGGAAGACATTGAGACTGAGATTCTGACTTCAGTCACAAACCATCCAAAATTCTGGTTTAGATACGTTGATGATATGTGGTCTTTATGGCCATCCTCCCAAGATTGTGATGCTTTTTCTTTAATGAATTAGATAACATTCACCCCAACATCAAATTTCAGACTGAATGGGAAAAAAATGCAAATTGCCGGTTGTTGATGTGTGAATAACTATGGAATCTGATCAGTTATCCTTCAAGATCCACAGTACAGAATGCCTATCAACACTGAAAACTATATTCATCATTTTCAGTATATAATACGTATGATTGATACCACAAGTCTAAAAGATGAAAGTAATCATCGAAGAGTTTTGTGAACAAGCCATACTGGAAAGCCAGGAATGCAACTCATGCATCTAGTAACAAACATGTGGAAAAGGATGATTGATCTAAATGTCTGGTGTTGCCATATTCTCCTAACTTGGCCAATGTAAGATAATTATCAAAAATAACAATAATTCTGATGTTACCTTCCAGTACAACACTATCCCTAAGACCTTAGTTAAATGTAGGTCAAATTATCAGAAAATTGGGAGTGTCTACGCTGTCAAATGTAATTCATGTGAAGATGTATACATTGGCCAGACAGGTAAAACAGTAACTGAGAGATGATTTTGGCACCGTCGCTCAACAGAGGTGACCACAGAAATGCTGTTGCTAAACACTTTCAAGAAAACGATCATCCTGTAGACCTTAGCAACCTAGTCACATTGTACCCCTCATTGGATCATTCTACCCGTAACGTCATTGAATCTGTTTTAATTGTCCCCAGGTGACTTTGAAGCACATACAATTTTCAGCCACATCATCATGAATGAATTATCAAGACATGATGGCATGAGAAGACTAGTTCGACACGCATCGCGCTACTTAGGTCACCCCCTCCCCCAAAATAACACCCCTTAACCACATCCCCCCCAACCCCCAACCACCCACCCCTCACTTTCCCTTAAACGGTCAGGCCAGTGTATACTCTGCCATGGTGGTAACAGGATGCACAAGCTCCTGTTGTGGTGTTGGGATTTAAAACTTCATGAACTGTTACACCTGTTGAGACGAAATGTCTCAGAGAAACGTGTCGCACATTGTGTATTTAAAGATACTGAATTTCGATTTCACCTTCATATATATATATATATATATATATATATATATATATATATATATATATATATATATATATATATATATATGAAGGGTTTTCAGATTGCAGAGGCATACGTTTGTTGAATATTCCTGGGAATTTATATGGGAGGGTATTGATTGAGAGGGTGAAGGCATGTACAGAGCATCAGATTGGGGAAGAGCAGTGTGGTTTCAGAAGTGATAGAGGATGTGTGGATCAGGTGTTTGCTTTGATGAATGTATGTGAGAAATACTTAGAAAAGAAGATGGATTTTTATGTAGATTTTATGAATCTGGAGATGGCATATGATAGGGCTGATAGAGATGCTTTGTGGAAGATATTATGAGTATATGGTGTGGGAAGTAAGTTGCTAGAAGCAGCGAAAAGTTTTTGCCAAAGATGTAAGGCATGTTTGGTTGTTTAATTTGATTATGGATGGGATGGTTAGGGAGGTGAATGCAAGAGTTTTGGTGAGAGGGGCAAGTGTGCGGTCTGTTGGGGATGAGAGGGCTTGGAAAGTGAATCAGTTGTTGTTCGCTGATGATACAGTGCTGGTGGCTGATTCAGGTGAGACACTGCAGAAGTTGGTAACTAAGTTAGGTAAAGTGTGTGAAAGAAGAAAGCTGAGAGTATGTGTGAATAAAAGCAAGGATATTAGGTTCAGTAGGGTGGAGGGACAAGTCAATTGGGAGGTAAGTTTGAATGGGGAAAACTAGAGAAAGTGAAGAGTTTTAGTTATTTGGGAGTGGATTTAGCAGTGGATGAACCATGGAAGCGGAAGTGAGTCACAGGGTGGGGGAGGAGGCGAAAATTCTGGGAGCGTTGAAGAAAGTGTGAAAGGCGAAAACGTTATCTCGGAGAGCAAAAACGGGTATGTTTGAAGGAATAGGGGTTCCAACAATGTTTTATGGTTACGAGGCATGGGCTATAGATAGGATTGCGCAGGAGGAGGTTGGATGTGTTGGAAATGAAATGTTTGAGGACAATATGTGGTGTGAGGTGGTTTGATCAAGTTAGTAATGAAAGGGTAAGAGAGATGTGTGGTAATAAAAAGAGTGTGGTTGAGAGAGCAGAAGAAGGTGTGTTGAAATGGTTTGGTCACATGGAGAGAATGAGTGAGGAAAGATTGACAAAGAGGATATATGTGTCAGAGGAAAAGGGAACGATAAGAAGTGGGAGAACAAATTGGATGTGGAAGGATGGAGTGAAAAAGATTTTGAGCAATCGGGGCCTGAACATACAGGAGGGTGAAAGGCGTGCAAGGAATGGAGTGAACTGGAACGATGTGGTACACTAGGGTGGACGTGCTGTCAGTGAATTGAACCAGGGCATGTGAAGCGTCCGGGGTAAACCATTGAAAGTTTTGTGGGGCCTGGATGTGGAAATGGAGCTGTGGTTTCGAAGCATTACACATGACAGCCAGAGACTGAGTGTGATCGAATGTGGCCTTATTTGTCTTTTCCTTGCGTTACCTTTGGGGGGGGGGGGTGCTATTTCATGTGCGGCGAGGTGGCGGCGATACAGATGAAGGCATCATGTATGAATACGTACATGTGTATATATGTATATGTCAGTGTATATATATGTATATATGCGTTGAAATGTATAGGTATGTATATGTGCGTGTGTGGGCGTTTATATATGCACATGTGTTTGTGGGTGGGTTGGGCCATTCTTTCGTCTGTTTCCTTGCGCTGTCTCGCTAAAGCGGGAGATGGCGATTAAGCATAATAATAGAAAAAAGGAGAGAGAAAAAAAGAATATATATATATATATATATATATATATATATATATATATATATATATATATATATATATATATATATATATATATATATATGAGCATGACTGAACATTAAGTGTTCCCTTGCTATATAGCTATGAACGTGTTCATGCATTGTTCATGACGTCTACAATGGTAGGTACAGAACTGTTCTTATATCTGTCGGTACGTAGCTCTGACTGCAACAGGTTAAATCTGGAGACGAATGGCGGTGTGTGTGTGTGTGTGTAAGTGTGTGTGTGTGTGTGTGTGTGTGTGTGTGTGTGTGTGTGTGTGCGTGTGTGGAGAGAGAGAGAGAGAGAGAGAGAGAGAGAGAGAGAGAGAGAGAGAGAGAGAGAGAGAGAGAGAGAGACTCAAGGTCATGTTGAGAGAGAGAGAGAGAGAGAGAGAGAGAGAGAGAGAGAGAGAGAGAGAGAGAGAGAGAGAGAGAGAGAGAGAGAGAGAGAGAGAGAGAGACTCAAGGTCATGCTGAACGAAGTAAACAAACTATTATGTTGGGAGTGTGGACCATTATCCATCAGCGAGGCGCCGCAGGCCGCTAAGCACTCGCCCTGCGTGTTATCACTCCTATCTCTGCCGTATATTATGGTTAAGCGTTTATACACGGGTCTACCTGTCAACACACCTTTAATGAAACACTATAGTTACATCTGAGATACAAGGCTCCTCCTGATAGCTTCTCTCTCATGCTACAGATTTCAGCAGTCTTCTGCTTTTTTGTATCCATGAATAATTCACGCTACTGTCCTTGTTTGGTTCTGCTGAGAGCCATGGTGAAGATGTAGATTTTATGTAATTATTGTAACTGCTTATCAAGCCACGTTGGGCGTGACTAGTAAGTAACTGTATCAGTGTATCAGGAAGTATTGTGCATATGATCGATGGTAAATGAATTATGTAAATGATTACCGGTTAGAAAGGTAAAGGAACATTTCTTTTTTTTTTTGTTTGGTTTTCTGCGTTGATCAGTTTTTGGATAATTTCTGAAGAAAGCATCGTTTTCTTCTGTGAGCATTAACTGAAATCGAAGTAATCACCCATCTGTATTCTAATTAGTTTCAGTACCAAAAGTTTTTCTCTATGTTATTCACCAGACGTAGGGAAAAAATGCCATCAGAGGTACAAGTCTATGACCCCAAGACCATTGGTAAGTAAACTATACAAGTTACTCTTCCAATTTTTCCGTTTTTTGTCATCATTTTATTCTCGAGAAAGACAACGATCAGACAATCTTTCCCTGACCATTGAATTGTACTCGAACTAAAATTCTATAGACTTCATCCCCTTTTCTCCTGCTGAAAACCATCAATATGTGGCAGATCTAGTCTACTCAGCTGATAGGATTTTATTAAGGAAAAACGCATTAGCATGATAGAGCGAAGATGTAGAAGAGAAGACTCTTCGGTACATGAATATTCTTAAAACAAATTAAAAAAAAAAGTTCTTTGAAACCCTGTAAAAGATTACATACTAATTAACAAAAAAAAAAAACTTCAATTCTGTACAGAAAATATGAGCTCGAGCTTTACACAAACATGAAAGAGTACCCGTGTGTTGGGGGAGGGGTTAAGGGGAAGAAAAAATAGAAGTGCGAGAGAACAGAGGTGTTGACAGTAGACAGGGAGTAGCGGCGCTGTGCTGAAGGATTACAGGTCAGGGAATAGCAATGAGATAATAGGTATTCCTGAGTAGAAAGGAGAGAGTAGACTTAAATGAGCAGCAGTAGATTTTATGAATAACACCGTTAAAGTAAGAGTAATTAGCCACACTTGTCGTTAAGAGAGTCCTAAACAGAGTCTTGTGCGTAATGAAGGTCGTTGGCCGGTAAACCAAACCTAACTCTGGAGGTAAGCAATTATCAGTATCAGTAAAAATGTGGAGATAAGTAAATGTGGGGTGAATAACTCGAGTGGTAAATATTAACCAGAGTACAGTGGTTATGAGCAATGGTGATAGAGGAGCAGTGGCAACTAGTGGTCAGAAAGTATCAGAGAAATAAATGGTCAGAGACTTAAACAGTCGAAAGATTAATTACAGTGAATTTAGAGGTATGAAGATGAAGCAGTGATTGGATAAGGGTTAGAGGGTTTGAAAAAAGAATAACGGTTTTAAGATAACAATACAAACATAGCAATCAGACAACAGTGATAAGATGTACCTGACAGAAAACAACTTCAAAAGAGACGTGAAGAGATGATAGCAGTGACAAAAGAGGATTTTCAATCGTTATGAGAATGCGCACAAGAATGTTGCTTAGACAATAACAGTGAAATACTAATTGTGAGAGACCAGTAGCAATGAAAATATAACAGTGAAGTGTTGGTACTGAAAGAGTCACCATGAGACGGTAGCAGCGAGGGAACGCAGATCCTCGAAGACCTTGAAAGCTGTCCCTCCTCCTCCTCCTCCTCCTCACACGTCTTCCTATGTCTCTTGGTTCCCTATATGTCCTGATCGTACCTCATGTGTCCTGACCCCTCCGCCCCACACCCCTGCCTTATCCCTACATCCTATGTGCCCTGACCTCCCCCGCGCCCTTATACCCCTATCCCGTGTATCCTGCAGACCCCCTCCGCCCGCACCCTCATCCCCCATCCGATGTGTCCTCTGACCTCCCCCGCGCCCTTATATCGCCATCCTATGTGTCCTAACCTCCTCTATATCTCTTGACCATCCCATGTATCTTGACCACTCCCCTATGTTCTCCCTTGGGAACTGGGAATGGAATGGAATGGGAGAGAAACTGAAGGGATGGCAGTACACAGATAGGGCCCTCCACGAGTGTGGAACTCCACCGTCCCCCTTTCCCTCTTCCTGCCTCATACAAACAGGTAACTACAGAGGAGGAACCAAGCCGTCAGCAGCGCCCTTGAACAGTTGTCTAATGTGTGGAGAAGATAACTACATCTTTACTAGGCCTGTAAGAACAGGTAAGGGGAGGGAGACAATACCAGGGGCCCCTGAATGCAGTATTTTTGTCCTGTTATGCACTGTGACAAGCGGGGACCTAAGCCATGCTTAGGTGGCAAGTTAAAGGTGTTAAAAGAGCCTTTGATATGAGGCAGGGAGTTCTACCATATACCAGAGCTAAACTAGAATAGAATTTGAAATAATCTATGAAGTCAGATAAGTTACCTTATCATGATCATATGGTCGAAAGAGGGTCTGTTAGAAGGAAGCTGGATGAAAGGGGGTTTAATGGTTCTGCTTTGGAGAGACGAAAGATCAAAGAAGAATAAAGGAATGAATCACCTGGGACCACATGTGTGGCGAAAACTATTGTCACTAAGAGTAGAAACGAATAGATGAAGAATTTAAGAAAGTATGAAATCAAAGATCATAAACAGTGTTTGGAATTGGATGAAGGATTTAGGAAACTGAGATGTAATAATCAAATATGATGATGATAAACTTAAACAAACTGAAGGCATTGAGCAGGAAAACAAACTTAAGAAAGAAGATATATCTAGTGGAAAGTGCCAGAGAGAGAGAGAGAGAGAGAGAGAGAGAGAGAGAGAGAGAGAGAGAGAGAGAGAGAGAGAGAGAGAGAGAGAGACAGACAGACAGACAGACAGACAGACAGACAGACAGACAGATGGGGCCAGCAGGATTTTCTCAGTGTGTCTCTATGGTAGATCCAGGAAGGTAAAAACACATAGCACAGATCTTAAGAGGTTTTTGAAAATAGAGGACAAGGAACATTAGCTCATTCTGCAGCTGAGGAAGAAAAACAGAGGCTGCTGACTGGTGCAGGGAAGCAGGGACCTAAGAATACTGAAACAAGAAAATGGGAAATGATAAGTGAAACTTTAGTGAGGGTAGCCATAGGACAAGTCAGAACAACTGTAGTGGAAATTATAGTTTAGAATAATTTTCAATTCATAGAGTAGGAAATGGAGTTCCATAGCCTTAGTGTAGATCATTGATTTGGAAAGTTTGTTAGCTCTGTAATGAAGACGCAAGAACGAAAATAACTTTAGGAGCAAATACTGAGGGAAGATTAGAAATATGATTCATTAAAAGATGTCGAAAAGCGAGAGAGTTTGCCATTGTATTTTGGTGACACAATAGCCAGCCAGCATTTGAAAGATAGAAGAAAACGAGGAAGAAACACCAAGATAAGGATGGAAGTTAAGGTAAACTATAATATAGATTACAGTGAAGACATGATCAAGAACTTCTCCAAAGATTCATTGAGAGCAAATTGTTGGATAAAGCGCAGCTAATGAGGCTGGGAGACTTACAGGGAAGATGATGTACAGATAGGTGAGCAGATGACTGACTGGAGTCAAACGTGTTTTCAAGTGGAAAACACAATAGCCTCAAAAATCACGAGATGGGATGGTGATGAGGCCTTAGAAAGTAGTAGAACTGCTCGTCTACTAAACTACTACAGACTACTTCAAGGACCTTCACCCACATCGGGCTCATGGTCTTGATAAAATCTCTCCCCCCAGGCCACAGATACTTCTGAGAGACCTCTTACAACATTCTTCATTACGTCACCGGAGCATGAAGGCCAGCAAAATGTAAGACTATCTTTGAACAGGAGTTCGGGATGTTGCGCTGAGCTATGGACTAGTCTCTCGGTCGAGTATGCTCTGTAAAATATTAGAAAAGATAATCAAAAAGCATAAGAATGGGTACTTTCAGAAGTGAGGTTTTATGAGCGAGAGACAACACGGTTTAAAGGAAAGGAAAGCTCATGTGTAACATGTCTTTTAGACAACTGTGAGAGACTGAGCTCCTTTCTAGAAATATGAGATGTGGACTTTTTTTTCTTTTTTTTTGGACTGCCAGAAAAGCCTTTGACACTGCTTACACCTGAGTCAGGTTAAGAGTCTGGATCTTCTGGTAGAAGTTAAGGGAAGACAAAACTTCAGTGAAGTGAATATTGCTTAAGCGGAAAGGAACGAAACACGAAAGTTAGAGCTTTTTCGGAATGGGTTTGAACTACAAGTGGCGTGATGCAGGGGGAAGCCCTGGGACCATTGCTATTCTTGATCTATGTAAAATATGGCTTGTCAGAAGGACTGAACCCATGCTTGAATATGTTTGGAGATGTGGGTCAAAGCCAAGAGGGCAGTAAAGAATGATGAGGACTGCGTCACCGTATGATGAGACCGAGACAAACTTCAAATTGGATCTGATACATTGTTGATGGGATTCAAGCCAAATAAACGTAAAGTTATACTGATGAAAGACAGTGAAAGAAGGCATCGGTGCAAGTAACATGTAACATGAGATAAGCTGCTGGGATATCTGTCTGAGAGGAAACTGGAAGGCGACATTGTACCTAAGCTGTCGCTACAGTCCCACATTAGGAGAGATGTAAGGAACAAAATGTTTGCTGGTAAATTATAGAACCGCCTGTAAGTAAATGAAGAGGAAATTGCTCAGAAGCAAACTATTCATGTCGTATTTTAGGTCAGCATTAGAATATGGTTTAAAATCTTTATCATCGCATTTTAAGAAACAGAGAAGCAGCAGCGAAGGTCCAGAGAATGGCAACAGGGATGATACCAGAGTTAGGTCCTCCTGTTACAGTGAGGGGATGAAAGTCAAACTTGCTTACCATGCAAGACAGAAGAGTGAGAAGGATTTGATCATAACCTTCAAGTTCTTAAACCATTATGGTAAGGTCAACAACGAGCAGTCCTACAAAAGATGTAAATCGTGATAGAAAACGTGTAAAAAGTAAAAGAAAAAAAAAACCAGGTTAATGGTATTCGAATCATGAGTGAAGTTGAACAAACCAGGCGATGTATCTGTGACTGACGATGGTATACAGAAGTTTAAAAAGTTGTCTGTGGGTAGAAAAAGTTCAGGAGACGGAGGACACGCGAAGGTAGAACTCCCTCTCCTACTGTGCACACACACACACACACACACACACACACACACACACACACACACAAACGGAGCGGGAGCAGTACAGCCACAGACACAGGGTAAAAACGAGAATTGCTTTAAAAGAAAACTGATCATAGAGTAGCAGTGAAAAAGAAGTGACGAGGTTATAACTGTGAGCATATAGCAGTGACAGAAGGGCTAGAGAGCAGTGACGAGAGTAACACTAGTAGAGTAGAAGAATTAGAGTCCAGGTATGAGTCGTGGTAGTAGCAGTAGTAGTAGTAGTAGTAGTGTCCAGGTCTGGATCTGGTGCCTCCATATTAGTCAGACGCGTCTGGTGGGAGCACGAGTGAGCCCAGCGGGGCACCAGGATGATATAACTGGCTGTGTGTTCTTGTTTCGCTTCTTTGTTGCTCTGGTTGTGGATAGCGGATGGTCACTTAGCCCAAACACACAGCTGCCGTCTTGGGTTAGGTAGCGTCACAATGGTCTTCTAGACCAAATACAGTTCCCATTCTGGGTTAAACAGCTTCCTAGTGACCCTGAGTCTGGGGCCAAAATTGATTTGATTTGTGACGGTAACCCGGGCAAATTTATTGTGCCGCACGCCTATGCTCATCCTGTGAGCGGTAGGGCAAAAAGGATTACAAAGGGTCACAGAAGGTCTGAAGTCAGACCTCAGTATGTGTGTGTGTGGTAACATTACATGGGTTGTCACAAGGTTGGTTCGTTATGTAAGCTTCATCGTAGACACGACATTGTCTTTCATAGAGAGAGCCACTGTGCCCAGATAGATAGCTTCCTCTAGCCCCGAGCGAATGTCCGCCCCTGGTTGAGGCCCCTGACTGATGCTGGCAAAACAAAACGAATGATAGAAATCCATCAATCAAGCTGGAGTTTGTTGCTGTATAAGGCATAACACGGACTTTGTGCTTCGTATTTGGGTTTTTCTCTGTTCTTTAATCTTAAGATGGCTCTCCAGCTGCACATGTGACTGGTGTCCAGCTGCACATGTGACTGGTGTCCAGCTGCACATGTGACTGTTGTCCAGCTGCACATGTGACTGGTGTCCAGCTGCAAATGTGATTGGTGTCCAGCTGCACATACGACCGGCGTCCACCTGCACATGTGACTGGCGTCCAGCTGTACATGCGACTGGTGTCCAGCTGCACATGTGACTGTCGTCCAGCTGCGCATGCGACTGGCGTCCAGCTGCACATGTGACTGGCGTCCAGCTGCACATGCGACTGGCGTCCAGCTGCACATGTGACTGGCGTCCAGCTGCACATGTCGTTTCATAAAAGTCTGAGTATTAAATATATCTGTTAACTGAGCCTGGCAGTGGTAATATATAAACAGATTTGCGATTACATAAGTGGTTTGTCTACTTACCTCCACCCGGTAATGACCGTATGGAAGTAGCCTATGTAAGACAGCGACAAAGTAAAAAAAAAAAAAAAAAAAAAAAAAAATATATATATATATATATATATATATATATATATATATATATATGTGTGTGTGTGTGTGTGTGTGTGTGTGTGTTTGTAAGGCATGTGCACGACTAGGAATAGAGGAAAGTGATTGGTTCTCAGTGAATGTCGGTTAGCGGCAGCGGTGCGTGATGTCTCCATGGCTGTTTAATTTGTTTATGGATGGGGTTGTTAGGGAGGTGAACGCAAGAGTTTTGGAGGGAGGGGCAAGTACGCAGTCTGTTATGGATGAGAGGGCTTGGAATGTGAGTCAGTTGTTGTTCGCTGATGACACAGCGCTGATTCGGGTGAGAAACTGCAGAAGTTGGTGACTGAGTTTGGTGAAGTGTGTGAAAGAAGAAAGATGAGAGTAAATGTGAATAAGAGCAAGGTTGATAGATTCAGTAGGGTTGAGGGACAAGTTAATTGGGAGGTAAGTTTGAATGAAGAAAAAATGGAGGAAGTGAAGTGTTTTAGATATCTGGGAGTGAATTTAGCAGCGGATGGAACCATGGAAGCGGAAGTGAGTCACAGGGTGGGGGAGGGGGCGAAAGTTCTGGGAGCGTTGAAGAAAGCGTCATGCGGGGAGTGCTCATCCTCCTCGTAGGCTCAGATTGGGGTGTCTAAGTGTGTTTGGATGTAACCAAGATGTGAAAAAAGGAGAGATAGGTAATATGTTTGAGGAAAGGATACTGGATGTTTTGGCTCTGAGTGAAACGAAGCTCAAGGGTAAAGGGGAAGAGTGGTTTGAGAATGTCTTGGGAGTAAAGTCAGGGGTTAGTGAGAGGACAAGAGCAAGGCAAGGAGTGGCACTACTCCTGAAACAGGAGTTGTGGGAGTATGTGATAGAATGTAAGAAAGTAAATTCTAGATTAATATGGGTAAAACTGAAAGTTGATGGAGAGAGATGGATGATTATTGGTGCATATGCACCTGGGCATGAGAAGAAAGATCATAAGAGGCAAGTGTTTTGGGAGCAGCTGAATGAGTGTGTTAGTGGTTTTGATGCACAAGACCGGGTTATAGTGATGGGTGATTTGAATGCAAAGGTGAGTAATGTGGCAGTTGAGGGAATAATTGGTATACATGGGGTGTTCAGATGTTGTAAATGGAAATGGTGAAGAGCTTGTAGATTTATGTGCTGAAAAAGGACTGGTGATTGGGAATACCTGGTTTAAAAAGCGAGATATACATAAGTATACGTATGTAAGTAGGAGAGATGGCCAGAGAGCGTTATTGGATTACGTGTTGATTGATAGGCGCGCGAAAGAGAGACTTTTGGATGTTAATGTGCTGAGAGGTGCAACTGGAAGGATGTCTGATCTTTATCTTGTGGAGGTGAAAGTGAAGATTTGTATGGGTTTTCAGAAAAGAAGAGAGAATGTTGGGGTGAAGAGGGTGGTGAGAGTAAGTGAGCTTGTGTAGGAGACTTGTGTGAGGAAGTACCAGGAGAGACTGAGTGCAGAATGGAAAAAGGTGAGAACAAAGGAGGTAAGGGGAGTGGGGGAGGAATGGGATGTATTTAGGGAATCAGTGATGGATTGCGCAAAAGATGCTTGTGGCATGAGAAGCGTGGGAGGTGGGTTGATTAGAAAGGGTAGTGAGTGGTGGGATGAAGAAGTAAGATTATTAGTGAAAGAGAAGAGAGAGGCATTTGAACGATTTTTGCAGGGAAAAAATGCAATTGAGTGGGAGATATATAAAAGAAAGAGACAGGAGGTCAAGAGAAAGGTGCAAGAGGTGAAAAAAGAGGGCAAATAAGAGTTGGGCTGAGAGAGTACCATTAAATTTTAGGGAGAATAGAAAGATGCTCTGGAAGGAGGTAAATAAAGTGCGTAAGACAAGGGAGCAAAGGGGAACTTCAGTGAAGGGGGCTAATGGGGAGGTGATAACAAGTAGTGGTGATGTGAGAAGGAGATGGAGTGAGTATTTTGAAGGTTTGTTGAATGTGTTTGATGATAGAGTGGCAGATACATGGTGTTTTGGTCGAGGTGGTGTGCAAAGTGAAAGGGTTAGGGAAAATGATTTGGTAAACAGAGAAGAGGTAGTAAAAGCTTTGCGGAAGATGAAAGCCGGCAAGGCAGCAGGTTTGGATGGTACTGCAGTGGAATTTATTAAAAAAGGGGGTGACTGTATTGTTGACTGGTTGGTAAGGTTGTTTAATGTATGTATGATTCATGGTGAGGTGCCTGAGGATTGGC
>NC_092226.1:61741912-61779412 GCF_036320965.1 Panulirus ornatus
CCTCTTTGTCAATCTTTCCTCATTCATTCTATCCATGGGGCCAAACCATTTCAAAACACCCTCTTCTTCTCTCTCAACCACAATCCTTTTATCACCACACATCTCTCTCACCCTTTCATCACTCACTCGACCAAAACCACCTTACACCACATATTGTCCTCAAACATCTCATTTCCAACACATCCACCCTCCTCCGCACAACACTATCTATAGCCCACGCCTCGCAACCATATGACATTGTTGGAACCACTATTCCTTCAAACATACCAATTTTTGCTTTCCAAGATAACGTTCTCGACTTCCACACATTTTTCAACGCTCCAAGAACTTTCACCCCCTCCCCCACCCTATGATTCACTTCCCCTTCCCTGGTTCCATCCGCTGCCAAATACACTCCCAGATAGCTAAAACACTTCACTACCTTCAGTTTTTCTTCATTCAAACTTACCTCCCAATTGACTTCTCCTTCAACCCTACTGTACCTAATAACCTTGCTCTTATTCACATTTACTCTCAGCTTTCTTCTTTCCCACACTTTAGCAAATTCAGTCACCAGCTTCTGCAGTTTCTCACGAATCAGCCACCAACGCCGTATCATCAGCGAACAACAACTGACTCACTTCCCAAACTCTCTCATCCACAACAGACTGCATACTTGCCTCTCTTTCCAAAACTCTTGCATTCACCTCCCTAACAACCCCATCCATAAACAAATCAAACAACCATGGAGACATCACACACCCCTGCCGCAAACCAACATTCACTGAGAACCAGTCACTTTCCTCTCTTCCTACACATACACATGCCTTACAGCCTCGATAAAAACTTTTCACTGCTTCTAACAACTTACCTCCCACACCATATATTCTTAGTACCTTCCACAGACCATCTCTATCAACTCTATCATATGCCTTCTCCGGATCCATAAACGCTACATACAAATCCATTTGCTTTTCTAAGTATTTCTCACATACATTCTTCAAAGCAAACACCTGATCCACACATCCTCTACCACTTCTGAAACCACACTGCTCTTCCCCAGTCTGATGCTCTGTACATACCTTCACCCTCTCAATCAATACTCTCCCATATAATTTCCCAAGAATACTCAGCAGACTTATGCCTCTGTAATTTGAGCACTCAATCTTATCCCCTTTGCCTTTGTATAATGGCACTATGCAAGCATTCCGCCAGTCCTTAGGCACCTCACCAAGAGTCATACATACACTGAATAACCTTACCAACCAGTCAACAGTACAGTCACCCCCTTTTTTAATAAATTCCACTGCAATACCATCCAAACCCTCTGCCTTGCTGGCTTTCATCTTCCGCAAAGCTTTTACTATCTCTTCTCTGTTTTCCAAATCTTTCTCCCTAACCCTCTCACTTTGCACACCACCTCGACCAAAACACCCTGTATCTGCCACTCTATAATCAAACACATTCAACAAATCTTCAAAATACTCACTCCATCTTCTCACATCACCCCTACTTGTTATCACCTCCCCATTAGCCCCCTTCACTGATGTTCCCATTTGTTCCCTTGTATTACGCACTTTATTTACCTCCTTCCAAAATATCTTTTTATTCTCCCTAAAATCTAATGATACTCTCTCATCCCAACTCTCATTTGCCCGCTTTTTCGCTTCTTGCAGAGTTCTCTTAACCTCCTGCCTCTTTCTTTTATAAATCTCCCAGTCATTTGCATTTTCTCCCTGCAAAAACCATCGATATGCCTCTCTATTCTCTTTCACTAATAATCTTACTTCTTCATCCTACCACTCACTACCCTTTCTAATCTGCCAACCTCCCACGCTTCTCATGCCACAAGTATCTTTTGCACAAGCCATCACTGCTTCCCTAAATACATCCCATTCCTCCTCCACTCCCCTTACGTCCTTTGTTCTCACCTTTTGCCATTCTGTGCTCAGTCTCTCCTGGTACTTCCTCACATAAGTCTCCTTCCCAAGCTCACTTACTCTCACCACTCTCTTCACTCCAACATTCTCTCTTCTATCTTAAAACCTCTACAAACCTTCACCTTTGCCTCCACAAGATAATGATCAGACATCCCTCCAGTTGCACCTCTCAGCACATGAACATCCAAAAGTCTCTCTCGCGCGCCTATTAATTAACACGTAACCCAATAACGCTCTCTGGCCATCTCTCCTACTTACATCCGTATACATATGTATATCTCGCTTTTTAAACCAGGTATTCCCAATCACCAGTCCTTTCTAAGCACATAAATCTACAAGCTCTTGTTTATATATATATATATATATATATATATATATATATATATATATATATATATATATATATATATATATATATATATATATATATATATTTATTTATTTATTATACTTTGTCGCTGTCTCCCGCGTTTGCGAGGTAGCGCAAGGAAACAGACGAAAGAAATGGCCCAACCCCCCCCCCCCATACACATGTATATACATACGTCCACACACGCAAATATACATACCTACACAGCTTTCCATGGTTTACCCCAGACGCTTCACATGCCTTGCCTCAATCCACTGACAGCACGTCAACCCCGGTATACCACATCGCTCCAATTCACTCTATTCCTTGCCCTCCTTTCACCCTCCTGCATGTTCAGGCCCCGATCACACACAATCTTTTCACTCCATCTCTCCACCTCCAATTTGGTCTCCCTCTTCTCCTCGTTCCCTACACCTCCGACACATATATTCTCTTGGTCAATCTTTCCTTACTCATTCTTTCCATGTGCCCAAACCATTTCAAAACACCCTCTTCTGCTCTCTCAATCACGCTCTTTTTATTTCCACACATCTCTCTTACCCTTACGTTACTTACTCGATCAAACCACCTCACACCACACATTGTCCTCAAACATCTCATTTCCAGCACATCCATCCTCCTGCGCACAACTCTATCCATAGCCCACGCCTCGCAACCATACAACATTGTTGGAACCACTATTCCTTCAAACATACCCATTTTTGCTCTCCGAGATAATGTTCTCGACTTCCACACATTCTTCAAGGCTCCCAGAATTTTCGCCCCTCCCCCGCCCTATGATCCACTTCCACTTCCATGGTTCCATCCGCTGCCAGATCCACTCCCAGATATCTAAAACACTTCACTTCCTCCAGTTTTTCTCCATTCAAACTCACCTCCCAATTGACTTGACCCTCAACCCTACTGTACCTAATAACCTTGCTCTTATTCACATTTACTCTTAACTTTCTTCTTCCACACACTTTTCCAAACTCAGTCACCAGCTTCTGCAGTTTCTCACATGAATCAGCCACCAGCGCTGTATCATCAGAGAACAACAACTGACTCACTTCCCAAGCTCTCTCATCCCCAACAGACTTCATACTTGCCCCTCTTTCCAAAACTCTTGCATTTACCTCCCTAACAACCCCATCCATAAACAAATTAAACAACCATGGAGACATCACACACCCCTGCCGCAAACCTACATTCACTGAGAACCAATCACTTTCCTCTCTTCCTACACGTACACATGCCTTACATCCTCGATAAAAACTTTTCACTCCTTCTAACAACTTGCCTCCCACACCATATATTCTTAATACCTTCCACAGAGCATCTCTATCAACTCTATCATATGCCTTCTTCAGATCCATAAATGCTACATACAAATCCATTTGCTTTTCTAAGTATTTCTCACATACATTCTTCAAAGCAAACACCTGATCCACACATCCTCTACCACTTCTGAAACCACACTGCTCTTCCCCAATCTGATGCTCTGTACATGCCTTCACCCTCTCAATCAATACTCTCCCATATAATTTACCAGGAATACTCAACAAACTTATACCTCTGTAATTTGAGCACTCACTCTTATCCCCTTTGCCTTTGTACAATGGCACTATGCACGCATTCCGCCAATCCTCAGGCACCTCACCATGAGTCATACATACATTAAATAACCTTACCAACCAGTCAACAATACAGTCACCCCCTTTTTTAATAAATTCCACTGCAATACCATCCAAACCTGCTGCCCTGCCGGCTTTCATCTTCCGCAAAGCTTTTACTACCTCTTCTCTGTTTACCAAATCATTTTCACTAACCCTCTCACTTTGCACACCACCTCGACCAAAACACCCTATATCTGCCACTCTATCATCAAACACATTCAACAAACCTTCAAAATACTCACTCCATCTCCTTCTCACATCACCACTACTTGTTATCACCTCCCCATTTAAGCCCTTCACTGAAGTTCCCATTTGCCCCCTTGTCTTACGCACTTTATTTACCTCCTTCCATAACATCTTTTTATTCTCCCTAAAATCTAATGATACTCTCTCACCCCAACTCTCATTTGCCCTTTTTTTCACCTCTTGCACCTTTCTCTTGACCTCCTGTCTCTTTCTTTTATACATCTCCCACTCAATTTCATTTTTTCCCTGCAAAAATCGTCCAAATGCCTCTCTCTTCCCTTTCACTAATACTCTTACTTCTTCATCCCACCACTCACTACCCTTTCTAATCAACCCACCTCCCACTCTTCTCATGCCACAAGCATTTTTTGCGCAATCCATCACTGATTCCCTAAATACATCCCATTCCTCCCCCACTCCCCTTACTTCCATTGTTCTCACCTTTTTCCATTCTGTACTCAGTCTCTCCTGGTACTTCCTCACACAAGTCTCCTTCCCAAGCTCACTTACTCTCACCACCCTCTTCACCCCAACATTCACTCTTCTTTTCTGAAAACCCATACAAATCTTCACCTTAGCCTCCACAAGATAATGATCAGACATCCCTCCAGTTGCACCTCTCAGCACATTAACATCCAAAAGTCTCTCTTTCGCGCGCCTGTCAATTAACACGTAATCCAATGACGCTCTCTGGCCATCTCTCCTACTTACATAAGTATACTTATGTATATCTCGCTTTTTAAACCAGGTATTCCCAATCATCAGTCCTTTTTCAGCACATAAATCTACAAGCTCTTCACCATTTCCATTTACAACACTGAACACCCCATGTATACCAATCATTCCCTCAACTGCCACATTACTCACCTTTGCATTCAAATCACCCATCACTATAACCCGGTCTCGTGCATCAAAACCACTAACACACTCATTCAACTGCTCCCAAAACACTTGCCTCTCATGATCTTTCTTCTCATGCCCAGGTGCATATGCACCAATAATCACCCATCTCTCTCCATCAACTTTCAGTTTTACCCATATTAATCGAGAATTTACTTTCTTACATTCTATCACATACTCCCACAACTCCTGTTTCAGGAGTACTGCTACTCCTTCCCTTGCTCTTGTCCTCTCACTAACCCCTGACTTTACTCCCCAGACATTCCCAAACCACTCTTCCCCTTTACCCTTGAGCTTCGTTTCACTCAGAGCCAAAACATCCAGGTTCCTTTCCTCAAACATACTACCTATCTCTCCTTTTTTCACATCTTGGTTACATCTACACACATTTAGGCACCCCAATCTGAGCCTTCGAGGAGGATGAGCACTCCCCGCGTGACTCCTTCTTCTGTTTCCCATTTTAGAAAGTTAAAAAAATACAAAAATACATACATACATATATATATATATATATATATATATATATATATATATATATATATATATATATATATATATATATATATATATATATATATATATATATATATATATATATATATATATTTTTTTTTTTTTTTTTTTTTTTTTTTTTTATACTTTGTCGCTGTCTCCCGCGTTTGCGAGGTAGCGCAAGGAAACAGACGAAAGAAATGGCCCAACCCCCCCCCATACACATGTACATACACACGTCCACACACGCAAATATACATACCTACACAGCCTTCCATGGTTTACCCCAGACGCTTCACATGCCTTGCTTCAATCCACTGACAGCACGTCAACCCCTGTATACCACATGACTCCAATTCACTCTATTTCTTGCCCTCCTTTCACCCTCCTGCATGTTCAGGCCCCGATCACACAAAATCCTTTTCACTCCATCTTTCCACCTCCAATTTGGTCTCCCTCTTCTCCTCGTTCCCTCCACCTCCGACACATATATCCTCTTGGTCAATCTCTCCTCACTCATTCTCTCCATGTGCCCAAACCATTTCAAAACACCCTCTTCTGCTCTCTCAACCACGCTCTTTTTATTTCCACACATCTCTCTTACCCTTACGTTACTTACTCGATCAAACCACCTCACACCACACATTGTCCTCAAACATCTCATTTCCAGCACATCCATCCTCCTGCGCACATCTCTATCCATAGCCCACGCCTCGCAACCATACAACATTGTTGGAACCACTATTCCCTCAAACATACCCATTTTTGCTTTCCGAGATAATGTTCTCGACTTCCACACATTTTTCAAGGCTCCCAAAATTTTCGCCCCCTCCCCCACCCTATGATCCACTTCCGCTTCCATGGTTCCATCCGCTGACAGATCCACTCCCAGATATCTAAAACACTTCACTTCCTCCAGTTTTTCTCCATTCAAACTCACCTCCCAATTGACTTGACCCTCACCCCTACTGTACCTAATAACCTTGCTCTTATTCACATTTACTCTCAACTTTCTTCTTCCACACACTTTACCAAACTCAGTCACCAGCTTCTGCAGTTTCTCACATGAATCAGCCACCAGCGCTGTATCATCAGCGAACAACAACTGACTCACTTCCCAAGCTCTCTCATCCCCAACAGACTTCATACTTGCCCCTCTTTCCAGGACTCTTGCATTTACCTCCCTTACAACCCCATCCATAAACAAATTAAACAACCATGGAGACATCACACACCCCTGCCGCAAACCTACATTCACTGAGAACCAATCACTTTCCTCTCTTCCTACACGTACACATGCCTTACATCCTCGATAAAAACTTTTCACTGCTTCTAACAACTTGCCTCCCACACCATATATTCTTAATACCTTCCACAGAGCATCTCTATCAACTCTATCATATGCCTTCTCCAGATCCATAAATGCTACATACAAATCCATTTGCTTTTCTAAGTATTTCTCACATACATTCTTCAAAGCAAACACCTGGTCCACACATCCTCTACCACTTCTGAAACCGCACTGCTCTTCCCCAATCTGATGCTCTGTACATGCCTTCACCCTCTCAATCAATACCCTCCCATATAATTTACCAGGAATACTCAACAAACTTATACCTCTGTAATTTGAGCACTCACTCTTATCCCCTTTGCCTTTGTACAATGGCACTACGCACGCATTCCGCCAATCCTCAGGCACCTCACCATGAGTCATACATACATTAAATAACCTTACCAACCAGTCAACAATACAGTCACCCCCTTTCTTAATAAATTCCACTGCAATACCATCCAAACCTGCTGCCTTGCCGGCTTTCATCTTCCGCAAAGCTTTTACTACCTCTTCTCTGTTTACCAAATCATTTTCCCTAACCCTCTCACTTTGCACACCACCTCGACCAAAACACCCTATATCTGCCACTCTGTCATCAGACACATTCAACAAACCTTCAAAATACTCATTCCATCTCCTTCTCACATCACCGCTACTTGTTATCACCTCCCCATTTACGCCCTTCACTGAAGTTCCCATTTGCTCCCTTGTCTTACGCACCCTATTTACCTCCTTCCAGAACATCTTTTTATTCTCCCTAAAATTTACTGATAGTCTCTCACCCCAACTCTCATTTGCCCTTTTTTTCACCTCTTGCACCTTTCTCTTGACCTCCTGTCTCTTTCTTTTATACTTCTCCCACTCAATTGCATTTTTTCCCTGCAAAAATCGTCCAAATGCCTCTCTCTTCTCTTTCACTAATACTCTTACTTCTTCATCCCACCACTCACTACCCTTTCTAAACAGCCCACCTCCCACTCTTCTCATGCCACAAGCATCTTTTGCGCAATCCATCACTGATTCCCTAAATACATCCCATTCCTCCCCCACTCCCCTTACTTCCATTGTTCTCACCTTTTTCCATTCTGTACACAGTCTCTCCTGGTACTTCCCCACACAGGTCTCCTTCCCAAGCTCACTTACTCTCACCACCTTCTTCACCCCAACATTCACTCCTCTTTTCTGAAAACCCATACTAATCTTCACCTTAACCTCCACAAGATAATGATCAGACATCCCTCCAGTTGCACCTCTCAGCACATTAACATCCAAAAGTCTCTCTTTCGCACGCCTGTCAATTAACACGTAATCCAATAACGCTCTCTGGCCATCTCTCCTACTTACATAAGTATACTTATGTATATCTCGCTTTTTAAACCAGGTATTCCCAATCATCAGTCCTTTTTCAGCACATAAATCTACAAGCTCTTCACCATTTCCATTTACAACACTGAACACCCCATGCATACCAATTATTCCCTCAACTGCCACATTACTCACCTTTGCATTCAAATCACCCATCACTATAACCCGGTCTCGTGCATCAAAACCGCTAACACACTCATTTAGCTGCTCCCAAAACACTTGCCTCTCATGATCTTTCTTCTCATGCCCAGGTGCATATGCACCAATAATCACCCACCTCTCTCCATCAACTTTCAATTTTACCCATATTAATCGAGAATTTACTTTCTTACATTCTATCACATACTCCCACAACTCCTGTTTCAGGAGTATTGCTACTCCTTCCCTTGCTCTTGTCCTCTCACTAACCCCTGACTTCACTCCCCAGACATTTCCAAACCACTCTTCCCCTTTACCCTTGAGCTTCGTTTCACTCAGAGCCAAAACATCCATGTTCCTTTCCTCAAACATACTACCTATCTCTCCTTTTTTCACATCTTGGTTACATCCACACACATTTAGGCACCCCACTCTGAGCCTTCGAGGAGGATGATCACTCCCCGCGTGACTCCTTCTTCTGTTTCCCATTTTAGAAAGTTAATACAAGGAGGGGAGGATTTCCGGCCCCCCGCTCCCGTCCCCTCTAGTCGCTTTCTACGACACGCGAGGAATACGTGGGAAGTATTCTTTCACCCCTATCCCCAGGGATAATATACATATATATATACATACACACACACACACACACACACACATATGCACATACACACACACACACACACATACATATATATACATATGAAAAATGTAAGAAACAATTTAGAAAAACTTTTAGCTTGAAATGAATGAAAAAAAATGAATATATATATATATATATATATATATATATATATATATATATATATATATATATATATATATATATATATATATATATATACTTGTTCGCCGTTACTGCGTTACTGAGGTAGCGCCAGGAACGGATGAAGAAAAGCCACATTCATTCTCATATACTCTTCTAGCTGTCATGTGCATAACCTTATCCATAACCAGACCTCATAAACCTTTCCATGGTTTCCCCAGGCCGTTTCACATGTTCTTCTTCAACCAAATGACAGCGCGTCGACCCCTGCATACCACGTCGTTCCAATTCACTCTATCTCGTACACACATTTCACTCTCCTACATGATCAAGCCCCAAGCACTGGTTTCCCGTGCCTTACATAACACACTAGCAACACAGTTTAACTGAATACCAAGAGACGAATCAAAGGCATACCAAATTCAGTCGTTATGGAAGGCAAATATAAGTCATAACCGTGAACCAACTGTCTTTGAAAACACTAAACTAAGACATGTGATGTTAGCATCTGTGGGCAAGTTCAAATGGAAGGTTTCTGTTTTTCTTGTGGTATCTTGTGAATATGTTAATACGGTGATGAGGTTTCACTCTATGGGAGAGGGGCGTACGTTGGTCCAATGAATATCCGGACACCGTACATATCGCCACAAGGGTCGCACGACACCGTGCATATTGCCACAAGGGTCGCACGACACCGTGCATATTGCCACAAGGATCGCACGACACCGTACATATTGCCACAAGGGTCGCACGACACCGTGCATATTGCCACAAGGGTCGCACGACACCGTACATATTGCCACAAGAATCGCACTACACCGTACATATTGCCACAAGGTTCGCATGACACTGTGCATATTGCCACAAGGGTCGCACGACACCGTACATATCGCCACAAGGGTCGCACGACACCGTGCATATTGCCACAAGAAGCAGTAACTCAAAAGCCCGATAATGTCTTTGTTAACTCCTCGATCAAGACGAAACGACCCTCGAGCACAACGGTACGGCGCTTGAACACGAAGGTACGATCCTTTGGTTCGATGGTCTGCGCCGTCAGGCTGAAGGATCGTACCGTCGTGGACTTAGGGGTAACTCGTGTACGACACCAGTTCGAAATGAGGTTAGATTCAGGGCTGTTTTGTTCCTTATTAAGGTACGAAAGCTATCTACGTGGCTGAAACTTTGACCACTTCAGCAAACTTCAGAATATCTTATCTAATCTGAGTTTACCATGTCTCGAATGGGGTTATATAAATCTCATTGATGAAAAATGAGTCGATATCATTAAGTTTACCTAAGGTTTTAATGGTCTTTTGGCTCTAAATTTGGCCATCCCGGACCTTAACGCTTCGTTGTTTCACTCACATACATCTGAAACCCCGAATCAAAGCGGAAGTCGCATATTCAGAAGGTCTGCTTCAAATCCCAGTATATACTGAAGAAATGCAATAAATACGAAGCATTTTTCAAAATCAGAAATTCATATCTATGATTCGTGTTGACTTTATATGGTAAGCACTGACAGCATGCAAGCCACATATGTCTGTGATAATAATAGTAATAATGATAGTAATAATAATAACAATAATAATAATAATAATGATAATAATAATAATGATAGTAATAATGATAACAATAATTATAATAATAATGATAATAATAATAATGATAGTAATGATAATAATAATAATAATAATAATAATAATAATGATAATAATAGTAATAATAATGATGATAATAATGATAATGATAGCAATAATATAATAATGATAATAACAATAAAGATGATAAAACAATAATAATGCTCAATGATGATATGGTGATAGTAATAACGATAATAATGATAATATTATCCTCACTTTTTTCCTTCATCTCATAAGGTTTCTCTCTCTCTCTCTCTCTCTCTCTCTCTCTCTCTCTCTCTCTCTCTCTCTCTCTCTCTCTCTCTCTCTCTCTGACCCTGCCGGTTCTGCAGTCTTACGTAAGGGCTGCCGCAACTTGCCTATAAATAAGGTGACGATCCGATGTTTCTACGAAGCTGTACCCGCTGCACGTCTTCCCCTCTCACGGGAGCTAAGATTATATGGGCTGTACGTCTTCCTACAAGGGCAGGACACGCACCTGAGTGTGTGTTTGGTCTTAGAATTATCTTGACCACCTGAAGAACGTGGTTAGGATCTTTCGATGAGTTTATGTCACAACTTGAAGCTGACGACTTTTGAATAATCCTGGCAACTAATATATGCTTGAAAACCAAATAGATTAAGAATTTATTAACATAACTGTATGTCTGGTACATATCAGACACTCTAGCCTTATGACCCTTAGCAATTGATGGCCATTCAATCCAATGACGTGTGTGTATGTGACGGGATGTAAGATCTTTAAAAGCAACCAGACCATCGTCTGCCACAGACTCGTGCAAGGCAGAGGGAGGAAGACCTGGCGAATGTAATGACAAGTAATGTCTTGGCCGACACCAGAGCACATCACTCAGGTTCGATCACCGGTTTCGTTTCCTCTTTATTCCTATCTCTTATTTCTCGAAGTCTCTCCTGGTCAGAGGCTACCAAAGTCTTCAATTCTTTATGTTCGTCCTTCCAGTCAACGTCCCTAAGATCCTACAAAACCCTACCCATTCCCAAGGCTTTGACATCCTACAACTCGTCCCTCTAGTAAGCACTCCTACGAACCCTCCAATAACCTCCTCCTCACGTCTTCCACTCCCACACTCCGTCCCTCTAGTCAGCATCACTCGTAATATCCCTCCAACAGACACAGCTTCCCAGATCCCCCACAGCTCGTTCCTCCAGTCAATGATTATCGAGCAAGATACACACACCTTTGCCTCCGCCACCGACCCATGTTTACCCCAGCTCCAGCATAGTGATGATGATGATGCTGATCACTGGCTTCTCCCGCCGTGGTAAGACCTCCCCGGCCGGCGCAAGGTGAGGTTCTGTTTGGGGAAGTTACGCAATGCGAGTTTAAAAAACACCTGTGGTTGGCCTTGAACAACTGGAGTACGACGGTACGATGCCCTGATTAGGACGGTACGATACTTTGAGTACGACGGTACAATTAGTACGATACAGCCTCCTGAGTACGACGTTACGATACCTTAAGTACGACGGCATGACCTTCTAAGTATGACGGCATGACCTTCTAAGTACGACGGCACGACCTTCTAAGTATGACGACATGACCTTCTAAGTACGACGGTACGACAGTATGACCCTTTTGAGTACGACGGCACGAACCCCTGAGTAGGACAGTACGACTCCCTAAGCTCGACGGTACGATATCCTGAGTACTACGGTACACCACCCTGAGTAGGACGGTACGACCCCCTGAGTACGACAGTACAATACCCTGAGCACAACGGTACGACCCCCTGAGTAGGGCTGTACGACCCCTGAGTAGGACGGTACGACCCCTTAAGTGCGGCAATACAACCCATGAGTAAGAGGGCAGAAACTCTCAGTATTACCCCATGTACGAAAGTACGACCCTTATGTACAGACGTACAAACCTTACGATCTCCTGATTACGATGGAACTAGTCCCTAAATACGACAGTACGATCTTTTACCATGACGTAATGAATCTTGGGTATGATGACGTGACCTTTGACCTAAACCTTCAAGGGTTCAAGTCAAAGTTCACGCCATCATACGCATAGGTTACATACCATTTGTGGTCATTGGTTTAAACTTGAAAATGCAGTTTTATTTACTCTCTATTTTCGGTGAAAATCGAGGCAATAAATCATTTTCCATAGAAATAAACTTTCCTCTTTATTATGGAGAAACTATGAATCAATTACTCCTCAGCCTCGATCCCTGTACTATGGGACCTGATGATGATCGAGCTCCCGCACCAGCGGCAGTAGAAGCTTACACATACCCTGACCTTCCTCTGTGTAGCACGAATAAGAGAACCATAACAAACTCCTTGTCACACAGGCAATATATATATATATATATATATATATATATATATATATATATATACTTATCATAGTTGATCGCCATTTCCCGCGTCAGCGAGGTAGCGCCAGGAAAACAGATCAAAATGTCCACATTCGTTCGCACTCAGTCTCTAGCTGGCATGTGTAATGGACCGAAATCACAGCTCCCTTTCCACATCTTTTCTGTGTGATATTTTCATCTTGTGACACCGACATGTTGCTGGACCTTCGAGCGTTTATGTCACTGGATAAACACAGGTGAGAAGCCCAGCCAGTGAGACACGGGATGTCCAAACAGTCTTTTCAGTACACCAATCATCCAGTGAGGTGCATACAATCTATACTGCGATTGTTTACTCGTAAAGCGCCACGACGGTGCGACCCTGGAGCATGACGGTACCGTCGTGCTCAGTTATCGTACCGTCGTACTGTGTTATCGTACCGTCGTGCTCAGTTATCGTACCGTCGTGCTCAGTTATCGTACCGTCGTGCTCAGTTATCATACAATCGTGCTCCGTTATCTAAAATCTTGCTCAGTTATCGTACCGTCGTGCTCAGTTATCGTACAATCGTGCTCAGTTATCGTACCGTCGTGCACATCAAAACACCGGTAATGTAAACCAAACCAGTGGTGTTCTCTCTCCCACTACAGACGTCCGGCCAGTCAGACAGTGTGACCAATGGGGGATTTTTACGAGGGCCTGTGTGGGGGTGAGGGGGAGGCAGTGTATGCAGTCAGCCTCGCCATATATGGTGAGGAATGTGGTCTTACAGAGAGTTAACATCGAGAATATCCATGTGTTGTACCTCGCTTCTTGATTCCCATCAGGCAATATCCTATGTTCAAATACTGGATATTACTGAGGAAGATTGAGGGAATCTCTACGTTTGAAATCATCACAGCTTTTCTTGAAAACCAGTTAACGGACACTGAACAACTCCAGCTTACCTTCGTTCATCAGTTTGTGTCTTGAAATAAACTGTCTAGATCGTGATTAGACCAAAGCAATGAGTGATGTCAGCAGCTCAAAAAAAAAAAAAAAGACGTCACCTCAATATCGTAGAATGGTCAGCTGTATACACACGTTCACCTCGGGGACGATTCACTCGAGGATGGATGTTTTTTTTCCTCCATCCAAAAGAGACAGTTAAACTTATTAGTCATTGCGGTGGGTGGGGGATCCTTTCTAAATGGAGAGGTGGTCAGTTATGTCACCCAAGATGGCAATAGTTGACCGGGCAGTCAGCCAGACCCATCAATGGTCAAGGAGTCGACTGAGAGATAAGGAAGAAGTAAAAGTTGCGTCGAGGAGCGAGGGTGAGCGAGTCGGGAAGGCCACTCAATGTCCAGCAGTGTGAACTGACGCCGATTTGTAAGATCCGCCAGGGTCGAGTTAGCGAGTCAGTTAGGGTTGCCAGGGTCAAGTTAGCGAGTCAGTAAGGGTTGTCAGAGTCGAGTCAGCGAGTCAGTAAGGGTTGCCAGGGTCGAGTTAGCGAGTCAGTAAGGGTTGCCAGGGTAGAGTTAGTGAGTCATTAAGTGTTGCCAGGTTCAGGTTAGCAAGTCATTAAGAGTTGCCAGGATCGAGTTAGCGAGTCAGTAAGCGTTGCCAGGGTCGAGTTGATGAGCCAGAAAGGTTTTCTAGGGTCGAGCTCGCGAAACACCGAGGTTGGCTCTGCTAGAATTAGCGAGTCAGTAAGGCTTGTTATGGTCTAGTGATAAAGTTAGTAAGTTGAGGTCGAGATTACGAGAGACAGTGAATCATCTTCCAGATTTGGGATGACTGAAGCAAGAACTGAGCGTAACTGGCTAGACTGCTTCACTGATCTGAATAAGATCAGCTAAACTGAACTCATCTGAGACCAGCGAGGAGACCTGACCTCAGCAGAATAATTGAAGTGATCTCAAACATTTCAATCTCCATTTCTCATTCACATTACGTTTCCAGTGGATACATCTCAGCTTCACTTATAACAAATTCAAGCTACAGGATCTACTGGGATTTTAATAATACTAGACAAAAAAGAATCTAGAAAGAATTAGCAAAACTGATTATTGCTAACTTAACTGACGTAAGTAAAGATCCAGACTGTTGTGTGGGAAGGGACTATTGTCATCTGGTGGGCCACCAAAGCAAACTATGAAACTAAGACACGGGTTCGAATCTTCAAACCACGTTTTCTACAATATCGGTTCGTTGTATTTCTTCATGAAATTTTAGGGAATAAGCCGGCCAGACTGTTTAACCGAATTTATGCTTATTACGTACATTCAACAACTTAGATAGTTTCGGTTCAAACATCTAAAATCATTTTGCTACAGGTCTTGAATCAGATCGATCTTTGGATATCATGGTTTGATGTGTAACCTGACAATGGACCTATCATAGGTAACAACATCAGACTTGATCGCCGTTTCCCTTGTCAGGGACGTAGCGCCAGGAACAGAAAAAGAAAGTACACATCCGCTCACACCCGTTCTTCAGCTGTCATGTGCAGTGCACCGAAACCACGGCTTCCTATCCACGTCCAGGGCCCACAGACCTTTCCATGGTTTACCCCAGATGCTTCACGTGCCCTTGTTCATTCCATTGATAGCATATCGACCCCGTTATACCACATCGTTCCAATTCATTCCATCCCCTGCACACCTCTCACCCTCCTGTATATTCAGGCCCCGATTCCTCAAAATCTTTCTCACTTCATCCTGGCATCTCTAGTCTGGTCTCCCACTTCTTGTTCCCTCCACCTCTGACACATATCCTCTTTGTCAACGTTGCTTCGCTCATTCTCTCCATATGTCCAAAGCATTTTAATACCCCCTTTTCTACACCCTTAACCACACTCTTTATTACCACACATCTCTCTTACCCTTTCATTGCTTACTCGATCAAACCACCTCAAACATTTGATTTCCAGCAACCATGTAACATTGTTGGTATTCCTTCAAACCTACCCACTTTTGCTTTCCAAGATAACGTTCTTTCTTTTCACATTTTCTTCATCGCTCCCAGAACTTCCCCCCCCCCCCCATCCTATGACTCCCTACTGCTTCCAAGATCTTTTCCCTTGCTAAGTCCATTCCCAGATACCTCACTTTCTTCAACTTTTCGCAAGTAGAACTCGCATCCTAACTAACTTGTCCCTCAACCCTGCTGAACCTAATAATCTTGTTTTCATTCACATTTACTCTCAACTTTCTCCTTTCACATACTCTTCCAAGCTCAGTCACCAGCTTCTGCAGTTTCTCACTCGAATCAGCCACCAGCGCTGTATCATCGGTGAGTAACAACTGACTCACTTCCCAGACCCTCTCATCCACATTAGACTGCATACTTGCCCCTCTCTCCAAGACTCGTGCATTTACCTTTCTAATTACCACTTCCATACACAGATTAAACAACCATAGTGACATCACACACAACTGCCTCAGACCGACCTTTGATAGGGACCAATAAGTCTTCCCTCTCCCTACTCGTAAACATGCCTTACTCCTTTGATAACAACTTCTCACTACTTCTAGCAGCTTACTTCCCACACCATATACTCTTAACGCCTTCCACAAAGCATCTCTATCAACTCTATCATATGCCTTCTCCAGATCCATAAATTCTATATACAAACCCATCTGTTTTTCTAAGTATTTCTCACACACATTCTTCAAGGTAAACACTTGATCCGCACATCCTCTATCACTTCTGAAACCATGCTGCTCCTCCCTAATCTGAGGCATTGTGCAATTCTTCACCCGCTCAATTAATACCATCCCATGCAATTTACCAGGTATATTCAACAAACTTATGCCTCTGAAGTTTGAAGCTTTATCCTCTCTGCCTTTGTACAATGGCACTATACATCCATTCCGCCAATCCTCAGGCATTTCACCATGATCCATACATACAATAAATATTCTTACCTACCAATCAACAAAACAGTCACCCCCTTTCTTAATTAATTCAAATGCAATATCATCTAAACATGCCGCCCTGCCGGATTTCATCTTCCTCGCGACTTTCACCACCCCTTCTTTCACCGAACCTCTCCCAGTGAATATCTCATTTAGCAAACCACCGCGACCAAAACACCATACATCTGCCACTCCATCATCAAACACACTCAACAATCCTTCAAAATACTCACTACCTGTTATCACTTCCCCTTTTTTTCCCTTCACCGATGTTCCCTTTTGTTCTCTTGTCTTTCGCACATTATATTTCTCATCCTAAACATCTTTTTATTCTCCCTAAAGCATAATGATTCTCTCACCCCAACTCTCATTTGCTTCCTTATTCAACTCCTGCACCTTCCTCTTGACTTCTGCCTTTTTATCTTTCTCATACATCTCCCACTCATTTGTAAGTACCTCCGAAGCGCCTTTCTTTTCTCTTTCACTCACAACTTTACTTCATCCCACCACTCACTACCCTTTTGAATCTGCCCACCTCCCACCTTTCGCATGCCACATGCATTTTTCGCTCTTTCGATCACTGCTCCCCTAAATACCTCCCATTTCTTATCCATTCCCCTTACTTCATTTGCTCTCACATTTTGCCATTCAGCACTCAGTCTCTGCTGGTATTCCTTCACGCAAGCCTCCTTGCCAAACTCACTTACTCTTACCATTCTCTTCTCCCAGGTATTGTTTCTTCTTTTATGTAAACCTCTACAAATCTTCACCTTTGCCGCCACATGAGAGTGATCAGACATCCCACCAGCTGCTCCTCTCAGCACATATACATCTCTCTTTTGCGTGCCAGTCAATTAGTATGTGATATAATAATGCCCGTTGACCTTCTCTCCTGCTTAAGTACGTGTACTATAGACTCCCGTGGTGTAGTGGCCCAACCTACCTACATACACATGTATATACACAAACGCCCACACACGCACATATACATACGTATACATTTCAACTAGTGCATACATATACCTACACAGACCTATACATGTACATATTCATACTTGCTGCCTTCATCTATTCATCTCCCCCCTCCCCCCTGTCCCCGACGATGTAGGGCTTGGAAAGGACAACAAAGGACGTATTCGTTCACACTTAGTCTCTAACTGTCATGTATAATGCAAAGAAACCACAGCTCCCATTCCACATCCAGGACCTACAAAACTTTCCATGCTTTACCCCAGACGCTTCACATGCCCTAGTTCAATCCATTGACAGCAACATATCGTTCCAATTCACTCTATTCCTTGCACGCCTTTCACCCTCCTGTATGTTTAGGCTCCGATCGCTCAAAATCCTTTTCACTCCATCCTTCCACAACCAATTTGGTCTCCCGCTTCTCCTCGTTCCCTCCACCTCTGACACGTATATCCTCTTTGTCAATCTTTCCTCAATCATTCTCTCCATGTGACCAAAAAATTTCAACACACTCTCTTCTGCTCTCTCAACCACACTCCTTTCATTACCACACATCTCTCTTACCCTTTCATTACTTACTCGATCAAACCGCCTCACACCACATATTGTCCCTAAACATTTCATTTCCAACACATCCACCCTCCTCCGCACAACCCTATCTATAGCCCATGCCTCGCAATGATATAACATTGTTGGAACCACTATTCCTTCAAACAAAACCATTTTTGCTCTCCGAGAAAACGTTCTCGCCTTCCACACATTCTTCAACGCTCCCAGAACCTTCGCCCCCTCCCCCACCCTGTGACTCACTTCCGCTTCCATGATTCCATCCGCTGCTAAATCCACTCCCTGATATCTAAAACACTTAACAGCCTTCATTTTTTCTCCATTCAAACTTATCTCCCAGTTAACTTGTCCCTCAACCCTACTTAACCTAATAAACTTGCTCTTATTCACATTTACTCTCAGCTTTCTTCTTTCACATACTTTACCAAACTCAGTCACCAACTTCTGCAGTTTCTCACCCGAATCAGCCACCAGCATTTTATCATCAGCGAACAATAACTGACTCACTTCCTAAGCCCTCTCATCCACAACAAACTGCATACTTGCCCCTCTCTCCAAACTTTTGCCCTTGCTAACCACCCAATCCATAAACAAATTAAACAACTATAGAGACATCACGCACCCTTGCCGCAAACGGACATTCATTGGGAACCAATCACTTTCCTCTCTTCCTACTCGTGCACAATACTTACATCCTTGGTAACTATATTTCACTGATTCTAGCAACTTATCTCCCACACCATATACTCTTAGTACCTTCTACAAAGCATCTCTATCAACCTTATCATATTCCTTCTCCAGATCCATAAATGCTACATACAAATCCATCTGTTTTTCTAAGTATTTCTCATATACATTCATCAAAGCACACACCTGATACACACATCCTCTACCACTTCTGAAACCACAATGGTCTTCCCCAATCTGATGCTCTGTACATGCCTTCACCCTCTCAATCAATACCCTCCCATATAATTTACCAGGAATACTCAACGAACTTATGAGTCTGTACACTCAACTTTATCCTCTTTGCCTTTGTACAATGGCACTATGCATGCATTCTGCCACTTCACCATGAACCATACATACATTGAATATCCTTACCAACCAATCAACAATACAGTCACCCCCTTTTTTTCAATAAATTCCACTGCAATACCATCCAAACCCTCCGCCTTGCCGGCTTTCATCTTCCGCAAAGCTTTCACTATCTCTTCTCAGTTTACCAAACCATTCTCCCAGACCCTTTCACTTAGCACACCACCTTGACCAAAACACCCTATATCTGCTACTCTATCATCAAACACATTCAACAAACCCTCACAATACTCAATTCATCTCCTTCTCACATCACCACTGCTTGTTATTACCTCCCCATTTCCCCCTTTCGCCGATGTTCCCACTTGTTCACTCGTCTTACGCACTTTATTTACCTCCTTCCAAAACATCTCCATGTGCCCAAACCATTTCAAAACACCCTCTTCTACTCTCTCAACCACGCTCTTTTTATTTCCACACATCTCTCTTACCCTTACATTGCTTACTCGATCAAACCACCTCACACCACATATTGTCCTCAAACATCTCATTTCCAGCACATCCACCCTCCTGCGCACAACTCTATCCATAGCCCACGCCTCGCAACCATACAACATTGTTGGAACCACTATTCCTTCAAACATACTCATTTTTGCTTTCCGAGATAATGTTCTCGACTTCCAAACATTCTTCAAGGCTCCCAGAATTTTCGCCCCCTCCCCCACACTATGATTCACTTCCGCTTCCATGGTTCCATCCGCTGATAGATCCACTCCCAGATATCTAAAACACTTTACTTCCTCCAGTTTTTCTCCATTCAAACATACCTCCCAATTGACTTGACCCTCATCCCTACTGTACCTAATAACCTTGCTCTTATTCACATTTACTCTTAACTTTCTTCTTTCACACAATTTAACAAACTCAGTCACCAGCTTCTGCAGTTTCTTACATGAATCAGCCACCAGCGCTGTATCATCAGCGAACAACAACTGACTCACTTCCCAAGCTCTCTCATCCACAACAGACTGCATACTTGCCCCTCTTTCCAAAACTCTTGCATTCACCTCCCTAACAACCCCATGCATAAACAAATCAAACAACCATGGAGACATCACACACCCCTGCCGCAAACCTACATTCACTGAGAACCAATCACTTTCCTCTCTTCCTACACGTACACATGCCTTACATCCTCGATAAAAACTTTTCACTGCTTCTAACAACTTGCCTCCCACACCATATATTCTTAAAACCTTCCACAGAGCATCTCTATCAACTCTATCATATGCCTTCTCCAGATCCATAAATGCTACATACAAATCCATTTGTTTTTATAAGTATTTCTCACATACATTCTTCAAAGCAAACACCTGATCCACACATCCTTTACCACTTCTGAAACCACACTGCTCTTACCCAATCTGATGCTCTGTACATGCCTTCACCCTCTCAATGAATACCCTCCCATATAATTTACCAGGAATACTCAACAAACTTATACCTCTGTAATTTGAGCACTCACTCTTATCCTCTTTGCCTTTGTACAATGGCACTATGCAAGCATTCCGCCAATCCTCAGGCACCTCACCATGAATCATACATACATTAAATAACCTTACCAACCAGTCAACAATACAGTCACCCCCTTTTCTAATAAATTCCATTGCAATACCATCCAAACCTGCTGCCTTGCCGGCTTTCATCTTCCGTAAAGCTTTTACTACTTCTTCTCTATTTACCAAATCATTTTCCCTAACCCTCTCACTTTGCACACCACCTCGACCAAAACACCCTATATCTGCCACTCTATCATCAAACACATTCAACAAACCTTCAAAATATTCACTCCATCTCCTTCTCACATAACCACATATATATATATATATATATATATATATATATATATATATATATATATATGTGTGTGTGTGTGTGTGTGTGTGTGTGTGTGTGTGTGTGTGTGTGTGTGTGTATGCGTGTGTGTGGTAGGAAAGAGATAGAGAAGAAAAACGGGTTAGCAAATATATACGTAGATATGTAGCAAGAGACAAAACAACAGATACATAGATGCATTTATTTATAGAGTGACTTTTTACTGAGTCTTCAGAAGTATAAACAAGCACCGTAATGAATCTATTGACCACAAGATGCCATCAAACTGCATAACATGACATAACATCAAGAACACACCACTGGTCTACCTTTGTAGGTCTATTGCCTGGAACTCTCACATCGCTCCCATTTGTTTTTGGGTTTTTCTTTTGTTTTGAAGTATTTTTTGTCTAGATATACCAAGACAAACCCCCACCAGTGAGAGTGTGGTTGAAGGGCACATGTCTAAGGGTATACGCGGGATGAATCATAATTTCCCAGATTCATCTCTCGTAACCTCCAGTACTCATCTTCGGCAGAGCTGAATAAGATGGATTCATACTAAATATGGACAAATGAGCCAATAAACAAAATTCCAATTGTTTACCTAAGGTACGCCATACAACTACTCATCATTTTCTGTAAACTCTTTAAGAAATGATATATATTCTAAACTTTGTGCTGACTATAGAAATAGTTTGATATATATGGTAGATAAATGCTAATGGGTCAGTTACATTAGTTCTGTCTTGGCCAACTGTAATTTTCCCTAGAGTGATTTGCATCAATAATATTAAGTAATATTCTAAAGATGAATATAGATATTTGTACAGAAGATAACTTTGAATAAAAAGGTTTATTTTATATTTTTTTCTACCAGTCACAAAATTCAGACCAAGCAATTATCATTATCATCATTACTTGTACGGATCATTTCAGGAGTTAAGTTTAAAAGGACATCTTCATTACACCGTCATCTTCGATAGACTATATCTTCATCACATCCTTATCTTCAATGACTTACTACATCTTCACTACACAATCATCTTCACCACACCATCATCCTCATTACACCTTCACCTTCATTACACCTCCTTCGTTACACCTTCACCTTCACTACCCTTGTATCTCCAATATTGACTTCATTACGTTAGTTACATCCTGCACTAAACTAGTTTGGTTTGTTTTGTATTCACTGTACTGTACCTCACTACATCCTCACCAAGGCTCATATAACTCTTATCTTCACTAAACCACCAGATGACCGGCCTTGAACCTACTGTAGTTCACTATACTCTTCCTCACGACACCATCATCACCGCAGACCTTTATTTTTGACTAAGCTACGTTCAAGGCCGCCTTTCGGCCGGCCTCGAACTATTTACACCCACACACACACATCATTATCATTATCATTATTAGTATTATCATTATTGTTATCATTATTATCATTGTCATTATTATCATTATTATTATTGTTATTGTTATCTATTATTATTGTTATTATCATTATTGTTATCATTATTATCATTATTACTATTATCATTATCGTTCTCATCATTGCCATCACTATCTTGTTGTTGTTGTTGTTGTTGTTTTGTTATTATCATCAAACTCTTTAAATTCACATTTCTTCCTCCTTCTGCCATACAGCCCCCTACCAACACGACCTCATATCTTACCTAACGCTTTCCCACCATAGCCGAGCCGTGTTTTTAATTAAGTATGCCAAAATAAACAGACGTCAAATACTTGAGCTGGCCACTAGCTCGCAAGGTCTTGTGGGGAAGGGTTAGAAAAACGGAGATATGCGTCTTCTTTTTATGAACGGTGTTAGAGGTCATATCTTTAAAATGAAATTATGAAAATATTTCCGATGACGCATGGAGAACCCCTCTTGTGCAAAGAGAATTTACCGATGAGTATAAACATTCTCGAAACTTTCGTCCTTCACACGACGTTCTTAAAATAGTTTACCCTCTGCCCGTTGTAACATCGGGCAATATATCATTCTCAGAGGTCGTACAATAGTCATAATGAGACTGTGTATACAATAGGCTGCCTAAGCGTATCATATTCCACTCCCTGACGCTATATCTCAACAGGTTTAGATAACACAAACTTACCGCTGCGACCTGAACAAAAGGTGTTTTCAGCGGTTTATCTTGCAGTTAGCCCGAGCACTAGACACTCATTGTTGAGCATCTCTTACTCGTTATCCTTTTTAAACGAGCTACAAAATATATCTTTATTGAATTTTTGTGCCTGAACTCTATAACTCATTTTCTGGCTCACTGTATCTTTTAGAACATTACATAGATATAATGTATTACGAATTAGATTGGCAATCGTGAAATATTTCATAAGATTTGACAGGTTTTATCACACGAAAGTGTATTTGGTCTTCGACTTAACTTTAACACGTGAAGAAGGTGTTAAAGATTTTTCGGTTGTTGGATGTAGCTTACGTTGACGGACTCAATGACCCACCCTGACAGTGGATAGGCCTAAAGCCCAAACAACCAACAGTATTATTACAATTTTTCATTAAGATCAATAAACTTGTGTTGAGCCGAAGGATTCATTATAATACTTCCACTATTCTCTCTTCCTGTTTTTTTCTACATTTCATATTACTTTTACAAATCTTCAAACTCGTCCTTCCCTTCAGTCAGTACTCCCGGGGAACGTTCCAACAAACCCGTTCCAAAGTTAACAGTAACTCGTCCTTCTCGTCAACTACTGACTAAACTTTACCTCTAGCGAGCGACCAGAAACGGACATTTCGTACAGTCGGGTCCCTTATGAGGCTACGACCTGTGTTAGGTGAATGTAACAACAATAACACTGGTGAATGAGTTATGAAGAGGCTATATGTATATACAGTGTGGAGATGTGATTTATAATGCTTCATAAGGGTCAGTCAATGGTACATTAAGCCTTGCTCTATTACGCTTCTCGGGGAACTAGGTACAAGATTTGAGCGTTTTTATGTTAGGCGGGAATGTTGAAGTAATGATATTGCTAATTAACGCCTGATAGATAAGTTACCGAAAAGACTTTACGTAAGCATACACTCTCTCTCTCTCTCTCTCTCTCTCTCTCTCTCTCTCTCTATATATATATATATATATATATATATATATATATATATATATATATATATATATATATATATATATATATATATATCCTCCCCTCCTTGTATTTTTTTAACTTTCTAAAATGGGAAACAGAAGAAGGAGTCACGCGGGGAGTGCTCATCCTCCTCGAAGGCTCAGGCTGGGGTGTCTAAATGTGTGTGGATGTAACCAAGATGTGAAAAAAGGAGAGATAGGTAGTATGTTTGAGGAAAGGAACCTGGATGTTTTGGCTCTGAGTGAAACGAAGCTCAAGGGTAAAGGGGAAGAGTTGTTTGGGAATGTCTTGGGAGTAAAGTCAGGGGTTAGTGAGAGGACAAGAGCAAGGGAAGGAGTAGCAGTACTCCTGAAACAGGAGTTGTGGGAGTATGTGATAGAATGTAAGAAAGTAAATTCTCGATTAATATGGGTAAAACTGAAAGTTGGTGGAGAGAGATGGGTGATTATTGGTGCATATGCACCTGGGCATGAGAAGAAAGATCATGAGAGGCA
The DNA here is from genome assembly GCF_036320965.1 of Panulirus ornatus. Lineage (NCBI taxonomy): Eukaryota > Metazoa > Arthropoda > Malacostraca > Decapoda > Palinuridae > Panulirus > Panulirus ornatus. The sequence goes on from NC_092226.1 coordinate 61,767,051, forward strand.
AGTGTTTTGGGAGCAGCTGAATGAGTGTGTTAGTGGTTTTGATGCACGAGACCGGGTTATAGTGATGGGTGATTTGAATGCAAAGGTGAGTAATGTGGCAGTTGAGGGAATAATTGGTATACATGGGGTGTTCAGTGTTGTAAATGGAAATGGTGAAGAGCTTGTAGATTTATGTGCTGAAAAAGGACTGGTGATTGGGAATACCTGGTTTAAAAAGCGACATATACATAAGTATACGTATGTAAGTAGGAGAGATGGCCAGAGAGCGTTATTGGATTACGTGTTAATTGACAGGCGCGCGAAAGAGAGACTTCTGGATGTTAATGTGCTGAGAGGTGCAACTGGAGGGATGTCTGATCATTATCTTGTGGAGGCTAAGGTGAAGATTTGTATGGGTTTTCAGAAAAGAAGAGTGAATGTTGGGGTGAAGAGGGTGGTGAGAGTAAGTGAGCTTGGGAAGGAGACTTGTGTGAGGAAGTACCAGGAGAGACTGAGTACAGAATGGAAAAAGGAGAGAACAATGGAAGTAAGGGGAGTGGGGGAGGAATGGGATGTATTTAGGGAATCAGTGATGGATTGCGCAAAAGAGTGGGAGGTGGGTTGATTAGAAAGGGTAGTGAGTGGTGGGATGAAGAAGTAAGATTATTAGTGAAAGAGAAGAGAGAGGCATTTGGACGATTTTTGCAGGGAAAAAATGCAATTGATTGGGATATGTATAAAAGAAAAAGACAGGAGGTCAAGAGAAAGGTGCAAGAGGTGAAAAAGAGGGCAAATGAGAGTTGGGGTGAGAGAGTATCATTAAATTTTGGGGAGAATAAAAAGATGTTCTGGAAGGAGGTAAATAAAGTGCGTAAGACAAGGGAGCAAATGGGAACTTCAGTGATGGGCGCAAATGGGGAGGTGATAACAAGTAGTGGTGATGTGAGAAGGAGATGGAGTGAGTATTTTGAAGGTTTGTTGAATGTGTTTGATGATAGAGTGGCAGATATAGGGTGTTTTGGTCGAGGTGGTGTGCAAAGTGAGAGGGTTAGGGAAAATTATTTGGTAAAGAGAGGGTGAAGGCATGTACAGAGCATCAGATTGGGGAAGAGCAGTGTGGTTTCAAAAGTGGTAGAGGATGTGTGGATCAGGTGTTTGCTTTGAAGAATGTATGTGAGAAATACTTAGAAAAGCAAATGGATTTGTATGTAGCATTTATGGATCTGGAGAAGGCATATGATAGAGTTGATAGAGATGCTCTGTTGAAAGTATTAAGAATATATGATGTAGGAGGCAAGTTGTTAGAAGCAGTGAAAAGTTTTTATCGAGGATGTAAGGCATGTGTACGTGTAGGAAGAGAGGAAAGTGATTGGTTCTCAGTGAATGTAGGTTTGCGGCAGGGGTGTGTGATGTCTCCATGGTTGTTTAATATGTTTATGGATGGGGTTGTTAGGGAGGTGAATGCAAGAGTTTTGGAAAGAGGAGCAAGTATGAAGTCTGTTGGGGATGAGAGAGCTTGGGAAGTGAGTCAGTTGTTGTTCGCTGATGATACAGCGCTGGTGGCTGATTCATGTGAGAAACTGCAGAAGCTGGTGACTGAGTTTGGTAAAGTGTGTGAAAGAAGAAAGTTAAGAGTAAATGTGAATAAGAGCAAGGTTATTAGGTACAGTAGGGTGGAGGGTCAATTCAATTGGGAGGTGAGTTTGAATGGAGAAAAACTGGAGGAAGTGAAGTGTTTTAGATATCTGGGAGTGGATCTGTCAGCGGATGGAACCATGGAAGCGGAAGTGGATCATAGGGTGGGGGAGGGGGCGAAAATTCTGGGAGCCTTGAAGAATGTGTGGAAGTCGAGAACATTATCTCGGAAAGCAAAAATGGGTATGTTTGAAGGAATAGTGGTTCCAACAATGTTGTATGGTTGCGAGGCGTGGACTATGGATAGAGTTGTGCGCAGGAGGATGGATGTGCTGGAAATGAGATGTTTGAGGACAATGTGTGGTGTGAGGTGGTTTGATCGAGTAAGTAACGTAAGGGTAAGAGAGATGTGTGGAAATAAAAAGAGCGTGGTTGAGAGAGCAGAAGAGGGTGTTTTGAAATGGTTTGGTCACATGGAGAGAATGAGTGAGGAAAGATTGACCAAGAGGATATATGTGTCGGAGGTGGATGGAACGAGGAGAAGAAGGAGACCAAATTGGAGGTGGAAAGATGGAGTGAAAAAGATTTTGTGTGATCGGGGCCTGAACATGCAGGAGGGTGAAAGGAGGGCAAAGAATAGAGTGAATTGGAGCGATGTGGTATACCGGGGTTGACGTGCTGTCAGTGGATTGAATCAAGGCATGTGTATGGGGTGGGTTGGGCCATTTCTTTCGTCTGTTTCCTTGCGCTACCTCGCAAACGCGGGAGACAGCGACAAAGTAAAAAAAAAAAAAAAATATATATATATATATATATATATATATATATATATATATATATATATATATATATATATATATATATATTGGAAAGGATCACAATTTTGCGCGTGATCAAGATATTCCTATGAGTCCACGGGGAAAATGAAACACGAAAAGTTCCCAAGTGCACTTTCGTGTAATAATCACATCATCAGGGGAGACACAAGTGAGGAATATAACAGTCAGTTGATATACATAGAAGAGACGAAGCTAGGACGCCATTTGGTAAACATGTGATTTGTATATATATATATATATATATATATATATATATATATATATATATATATATATATATATATATATATATATATATATATATATATATATATATATATATATATATATATATATATATGTATAATATATTTCATTGTACTTTGTCACTGTATCCCCCGTTAGCGAGCTAGAGCAAGGAAATTGACGAAAGAATGGCCCAACCAACCCACATACACATGTATATACATAAACGCCCACACACGCACATATACATACCTATACATTTCAACGTATGAACAGATATATATACACAGGCATATGAATATATATACATGTACATATTCATACTTGCTGCCTTCATCCATTTTCGTCGTCACTCCGCCACATATGAAATGGCACCCCCTCCCCCAACACGCGCGTGCGGTAGCGCTTGGAAACGACAACAAAGGCTACATTCCTTCACACTCAGTCTCTGTCATGTGTAATGCACCGAAACCACAGCTCCCTTTCCACATCCAGGCTCCACAGACCTTTCCATGGTTTACCCCAGACGCTTCACGTTATTCATTTATATATTCATTTATTTATTATGCTTAATCGCTGTTTCTCGCGTCAGCGACGAAGCGCCAGGAAACAGACGAAGAATGGCCCAACCACTCATATACACACGTATATACATAAACGCCCATACACGCGCATATACATACACATGCATACATATACGTACACAGACATATACATATATACACATATACATATTCATACGAACAACAGCGAACAACAACTGACTCACTTCCCAAGCTCTCTCATCCCCAACAGACTTCATACTTGCCCCTCTTTCCAAAACTCTTGCATATATATATATATATATATATATATATATATATATATATATATATATATATATATATATATATATATATATATATATATATATATATATATATATATGTATATATATATATATATATATATATATATATATATATATATATATATATATATATATATATATATATATGTATATATAAATGTGTTCCTAAGAGTCCACGGGGAAAATCAAACACGATAAGTTCCCAAATGCACTTTTGTGTAATGATCACATCATCAGGGGAGAACACAAAAGAGAAATATAACAGTCCGATGATATACAACGAAGAGACATAGCTAGGACGCCATTTGTTAAACATGCGATTGTCCAAAACAGACAATGAGCGTATTATAAACTTATCATTTTACAAATTTTATCAACAATAAAGTTATCTAATTTGTATAGACCATCACTGATATTAAGATTATAATTCTTTGTGTATTTAGTGATAGAAGATTCAATGAAATTTCTAGTGGTAATAGAGTTAGAGTTAATAACTGAGATGGCATTACTCCAGGCAATACAATGATGATAGTTTTTAACGTGATTAAATAAGGCATTTGATTCTTGTCCCGTTCTTATACTATATCTATGTTGCTTAAGTCTAACAGAAATATCCTTATCAGTCTTCCCAACATAAAACTTGGGAAGTGAGTCAGTTGTTGTTCGCTGATGATACAGCGCTGGTGGCTGATTCATGTGAGAAACTGCAGAAGCTGGGGACTGAGTTTGGTAAAGTGTGTGAAAGAAGAAAGTTAAGAGTGAATGTGAATAAGAGCAAGGTTATTAGGTACAGTAGGGTAGAGGGTCAAGTCAATTGGGAGGTAAGTTTGAATGGAGAAAAACTGGAGGAAGTACAGTGTTTTAGATATCTGGGAGTTGATCTGGCAGCGGATGGAACCATGGAAGCGGAAGTGAATCATAGGGTGGGGGAGGGGGCGAAAATCCTGGGAGCCTTCAAGAATGTGTGGAAGTTGAGAACATTATCTCGGAAAGCAAAAATGGGTATGTTTGAAGGAATAGTGGTTCCAACAATGTTGTATGGTTGCGAGGCGTGGGCTATGGATAGAGTTGTGCGCAGGAGGGTGGATGTGCTGGAAATGAGATGTTTGAGGACAATGTGTGGTGTGAGATGGTTTGATCGAGTAAGTAATGTAAGGGTAAGAGAGATGTGTGGAAATAAAAAGAGCGTGGTTGAGAGAGCAGAAGAGGGTGTTTTGAAATGGTTTGGGCACATGTAGAGAATGAGTGAGGAAAGATTGACCAAGAGGATATAGGTGTCAGAGGTGGAGGGAACGAGGAGCAGTGGGAGACCAGATTGGAGGTGGAAAGATGGAGTGAAAAAGATTTTGAGTGATCGGGGCCTGACCATGCAGGAGGGTGAAAGGCGGGCAGGGAATAGAGTGAATTGGATCGATGTGGTATACCGGGGTTGACGTGCTGTCAGTGGATTGAATCAGGGCATGTGAAGCGTCTGGGGTAAACCATGGAAAGTTGTGTGGGGCCTGGATGTGGAAAGGGAGCTGTGGTTTCGGGCATTATTGCATGACAGCTAGAGACTGAGTGTGAACGAATGGGGCCTTTGTTGTCTTTTCCTAGCCCTACCTCGCACACATGAGGGGGGAGGGGGATGGTATTCCATATGTGGCGAGGTGGCGATGGGAATGAATAAAGGCAGACAGTGTGAATTGTGTGCATGGGTATATATGTATGTGTCTGTGTGTGTATATATATGTGTACATTGAGATGTATAGGTATGTATATTTGCGTGTGTGGACGTGTATGTATATACATGTGTATGGGGGTGGGTTGGGCCATTTCTTTCGTCTGTTTCCTTGCGCTACCTCGCAAACGCGGGAGACAGCGACAAAGCAAAATAAATAAATAAAATAAAATATATATATAAATATATATATATATATATATATATATATATATATATATATATATATATATATATATATATATATATATAAATATATATATATATAGATTTATGTGCTGAAAAAGGACTGATGATTGGGAATACCTGGTTTAAAAAGCGAGATATACATAAGTATACTTATGTAAGTAGGAGAGATGGCCAGAGAGCGTTATTGGATTACGTGTTAATTGACAGGCGTGCGAAAGAGAGACTTTTGGATGTTAATGTGCTGAGAGGTGCAACTGGAGGGATGTCTGATCATTATCTTGTGGAGGCTAAGGTGAAGATTTGTATGGGTTTTCAGAAAAGAAGAGTGAATGTTGGGGTGAAGAGGGTGGTGAGAGTAAGTGAGCTTGAGAAGGAGACCTGTGTGAGGAAGTACCAGGAGAGACTGAGTACAGAATGGAAAAAAGTGAGAACAATGGAAGTAAGGGGAGTGGGGGAGGAATGGGATGTATTTAGGGAATCAGTGATGGATTGCGCAAAAGATGCTTGTGGCATGAGAAGAGTGGGAGGTGGGTTGATTAGAAAGGGTAGTGAGTGGTGGGATGAAGAAGTAAGAGTATTAGTGAAAGAGAAGAGAGAGGCATTTGGACGATTTTTGCAGGGAAAAAATGCAATTGAGTGGGTGATGTATAAAAGAAAGAGACAGGAGGTCAAGAGAAAGGTGCAAGAGGTGAAAAAAAGGGCAAATGAGAGTTGGGGTGAGAGAGTATCATTAAATTTTAGGGAGAATAAAAAGATGTTCTGGAAGGAGGTAAATAAAGTGCGTAAGACAAGGGAGCAAATGGGAACTTCGGTGAAGGGCGCAAGTGGGGAGGTGATAACAAGTAGTGGTGATGTGAGAAGGAGATGGAGTGAGTATTTTGAAGGTTTGTTGAATGTGTTTGATGATAGAGTGGCAGATATAGGGTGTTTTGGTCGAGGTGGTGTGCAAAGTGAGAGGGTTAGGGAAAATGATTTGGTAAACAGAGAAGAGGTAGTGAAAGCTTTGCGGAAGATGAAAGCCGGCAAGGCAGCAGGTTTGGATGGTATTCCAGTGGAATTTATTAAAAAAGGGGGTGACTGTATTGTTGACTGGTTGGTAAGGTTATTTAATGTATGTATGACTCATGGTGAGGTGCCTGAGGATTGGCGGAATGCGTGCATAGTGCCATTGTACAAAGGCAAAGGGGATAAGAGTGAGTGCTCAAATTACAGAGGTATACGTTTGTTGAGTATTCCTGGTAAATTATATGGGAGGGTATTGATTGAGAGGGTGAAGGCATGTACAGAGCATCAGATTGGGGAAGAGCAGTGTGGTTTCAGAAGTGGTAGAGGATGTGTGGATCAGGTGTTTGCTTTGAAGAATGTATGTGAGAAATACTTAGAAAAGCAAATGGATTTGTATGTAGCATTTATGGATCTGGAGAAGGCATATGATAGAGTTGATAGAGATGCTCTGTGGAAGGTATTAAGAATATATGGTGTGGGAGGCAAGTTGTTAGAAGCAGTGAAAAGTTTTTATCGAGGATGTAAGGCATGTGTACGTGTAGGAAGAGAGGAAAGTGATTGGTTCTCAGTGAATGTAGGTTTGCGGCAGGGGTGTGTGATGTCTCCATGGTTGTTTAATTTGTTTATGGATGGGGTTGTTAGGGAGGTAAATGCAAGAGTTTTGGAAAGAGGGGCAAGTATGAAGTCTGTTGGGGATGAGAGAGCTTGGGAAGTGAGTCAGTTGTTGTTCGCTGATGATACAGCGCTGGTGGCTGATTCATGTGAGAAACTGCAGAAGCTGGTGACTGAGTTTGGAAAAGTGTGTGGAAGAAGAAAGTTAAGAGTAAATGTGAATAAGAGCAAGGTTATTAGGTACAGTAGGGTTGAGGGTCAAGTCAATTGGGAGGTGAGTTTGAATGGAGAAAAACTGGAGGAAGTGAAGTGTTTTAGATATCTGGGAGTGGATCTGGCAGCGGATGGAACCATGGAAGCGGAAGTGGATCATAGGGTGGGGGAGGGGGCGAAAATCCTGGGGGCCTTGAAGAATGTGTGGAAGTCGAGAACATTATCTCGGAAAGCAAAAATGGGTATGTTTGAAGGAATAGTGGTTCCAACAATGTTGTATGGTTGCGAGGCGTGGGCTATGGATAGAGTTGTGCGCAGGAGGATGGATGTGCTGGAAATGAGATGTTTGAGGACAATGTGTGGTGTGAGGTGGTTTGATCGAGTGAGTAACGTAAGGGTAAGAGAGATGTGTGGAAATAAAAAGAGCGTGGTTGAGAGAGCAGAAGAGGGTGTTTTGAAGTGGTTTGGGCACATGGAGAGGATGAGTGAGGAAAGATTGACCAAGAGGATATATGTGTCGGAGGTGGAGGGAACAAGGAGAAGAGGGAGACCAAATTGGAGGTGGAAAGATGGAGTGAAAAAGATTTTGTGTGATCGGGGCCTGAACATGCAGGAGGGTGAAAGGAGGGCAAGGAATAGAGTGAATTGGAGCGATGTGGTATACCGGGGTTGACGTGCTGTCAGTGGATTGAAGCAGGGCATGTGAAGCGTCTGGGGTAAACCATGGAAAGCTGTGTAGGTATGTATATTTGCGTGTGTGGACGTATGTATATACATGTGTATGGGGGGGGGTTGAGCCATTTCTTTCGTCTGTTTCCTTGCGCTACCTCGCAAACGCGAGAGACAGCGACAAAGTATAATAAAATATAAAAATATATATATATATATATATATATATATATATATATATATATATATATATATATATATATGTGTGTGTGTGTGTGTGTGTGTGTGTGTGTGTGTGTGTCTGTGTCTGTGTGTGTCTGTGTGTCTGTCTGCGTCTGTGTCTGTGTGGCTGTGTCTGTGTCTGTGTGTTTTGGATAATTAAACTTGATCGCTGTTTCCTGCATCAGCGAGGTAGCCCCAGGAAACAGAGGAAGAACGACCCATCCACTCATGAATGCTTATGTATACGTAAACGCGAATTTCTTTTTTCATTATTATCATTAGCGAAAGGAAACAGACGAAAGAATGGCCCAACCCACCCACATATACTTGTATACACATAAACGCCCACACACGCATATATACATACCTATACATTTCAACTCATACATACATATGAATACACAGACATAGGCATATATACACATGTACATATTCATACATACTGCCTTCATCCAATTCCCCCGCCACCCGCCACACATGAAATGGCACCCCTTTCCCCCAGTGTGTGCGCGAGGTAGCGCTAGAAAAAGACAAGGGCCATATTCGTTCACACTCAGTCTCTGGCTGTCATGTGTAATGCAACGAAACCACAGCTCCCTTCCATATCCAGGCCCCACAAAACTTTTCATAGTTTACCCCAGACGCTTCACATGCCCTGGTTCAATCCACTGACAGCACGTCCACCCCGGTATACCCCATCGTTTCAAATCACTCTATTCCTTGCATGCCTTTCGCCCTCCTGTATGTTCAGGCCCCGATGGCTCCATCCTCCCACCTCCATTTTGATCTCCCACTTCTCCTCGTTCCCTCCACCTCTGACACATATATCCTCTTTGTCAATCTTTCCTCACTCATTCTTTCCATGAGACCTAACCATTTCAATGCACCCTTTTCTGCTCTCGCAACCACACTCTTTTTATAACCAAACATCTCTCTTACCGTTTCATTACTTACTCGATCAAACCACCTCACACCACATATTGTCCTCAAACATCTCATTTCCAACACATCCACTCTCCTCCGCACAACTCTATCAAAAGCCCACGCCTCACAATCATATAACGTTACTGGAACCACTATTCCTTCAAACATACCCATTTTTGCTCTCCGGGATAACGTTCTCGCCTTCCATACATTCTTCAACGTTCCCAGAACCTTCGCCCCCTCCTTTACCCTGTGACCCTTCCGTTTCCATGGTACCATCCGCTGCCAAATCCACTCCCAGATATCTAGAACACTTTACTTCCTCCAGTTTTTCTCTATTCAAACTTACCTCCCAATTTACTTGTCACTGAAACTTGCTGAACCTAATAACCTTGCTCTTGTTCACATTCACTCTCAGCTTTCTTTTTTCAAACTCTTTACCAAACTCAGTCACCAGCTTCTGCAGTTTCTCACCCGAATCAGCCACCAGCGATGTATCATCAGCAAACAATTGATTCACTTCCCAAGCTCTCTCATCCACAACAGACTGCATACTTGCCCCTCTTTCCAAAACTCTTGCATTCACCTCCCTAACAACCCCATCCATAAACAAATTAATCAACCATAGACACATCACGCACCCCTGCCGCAAACCGACATTCACTGAGAACCAATCACTTTCCTCTCTTCCTACATGCCTTACATCCTCGATAAAAACTTTTTACTGCGTCTAGCAACTTGCCTCCCACACCTTGATACCTTCCACAGAGCATCTCTATCAACTCTATCATATGCCTTCTCCAGATCCATAAATGCTACATACAAATCCATCTGGTTTTCTAAGTATTTCTCACATACATTCTTCAAAGCAAACACTTGATCCACACATCCTCTACCACTTCTGAAACCACACTGCTCTTCCCCAATCTGATGCTCTGTACAGGCCTTCACCCTCTCAGTCAATGCCCTCCCATATAAATTCCTCTGTAATTTGAACACTCACCTTTATCCCCTTTGTCTTTGTACAATGGCACTATGTATACATTCCGCCAATCCTCAGGTACTTTACCATGAACCATACATACAGTGAATATCCGCACCAATCAGTCAACAACACAGTCACCCCATTTCTTAACAATTCCACAGCAATACCATCCAAAACGCCCATAAACGTATATATACATACATATACATATCAACATATGCACATGTACATACATACATATACACAGACGTATACATATACACACATGTACATATTCATACTTGCTTGCATCTATACATTCTCGGCGCCACCCTGCCCCACAGGAAACAGCATCGCTACCCACCGTTTCAGCGAGGTAGCGTCACGAAAACAGACAAAAAAGGCCACATTCATTCACACTCAGTCTCCAGCTGTCATGTGTAATGCACCAAAATCATAGCTCCCAATCCGCATCCAGGCGCCACAGACCTTTCGACGGTTTACCCCAAACGTTTCCTAAGTCCTGGTTCAGTCCATTGACAGCACGACGACCCCGGTATACCAGGATCGTTCTAGTTCGTTCTATTCCTTGCATGTCTTTCACCCTCTTGCATGTTCAGGCCCCGATCACTCAAAATCTTTTTCACTTCATCCTTCCATCTCCAATTTGGTCTCCCGCTTCTTATCCACTCCACCTCTGACACATAAATCCTCTTTGTCAACATTTCCGCACTCTTTCTCTCCATAAGTCCAAACCATTTTAAAAACCCTCTTCTGCTCTCTTAAACACACTCTTTTCATTATCAAACATCTCTCTTACTCTTTCATTACTCTATCAAACAACCTCCCACCACATATTGTCCTAAGACATTTCATTTCCAACACATCCATCCTCCTCCGTACAACCCTATCTGTATCCCATGCCTCACAACTACATATAATGCTAAAACTACTGTTCCTTCAAACATACACTTTTTTTACTCTCCAAGATAACCTTCTCTCCTTCCACACATTCTTCATCGCTTCCACAACCTTCGCCCTCCCTCGCCCTGTGACTCACTTCTGCTTCCATGGTTCCATTCGCCGTTAAGTCCACTCCCAGATATCTCAAAAATTTCACTTCCGCCAATTTCTCTCCATACAAACTTACATCCAAAACTCTTGCATTTACCTCCTTAACCACCCCATCCATAAACAAATCAAACAACCATGGAGACATCACACACCCATGTGGCGGACTGACCTTCAATGGTAACCAATTATTCTCCTCTCTTCCTACTCGTACACATGCCTTACATCCTTGATAAAAACTTTTCGCTACTTCTAGCAACTTACCTCCTACACCATATATTCTTAATACCTTCCACAGAGCATCTTTATCAACCCTATCAAATGCTTTCTTCAGATCCATAAATGCTACATACAAATCCATTTGTTTTTCACGCATATTCTTCAAAGCAAACACCTGATCCACACACCCTCTACCACGTCTGAAACCACACTGCTCCTCCCCAATCTGATACTCTGTACATGTTTTCACCCTCTCAATCAACACCTTTCATACAATTTTCCAGGAATACTCAACAAACTTATGCATCTGTAGTTTAAACACTCGCCTTTATTCCCTTTGCTTTTGTACAAGGCACTGTACAGGCATTCCGCCAATCCTCGGGCACTTCACCTTGATCCATACATACACCGGATATCCTTACCAACCAATCAACAACACAGTCACCTTTTCTTTGTAAATTCTACTGCAATACAATTCAAACCTGCCATCTTCTTGGATTTCATCTCCCGCACAACTTTGACTACCTCTTCTTTCTTAACCAAACCATTCTCCCTGACTCTTATTACACACACCACCCCAACCAAAACACCATACATCTACCACTCTATCATCAAACACATTAAACTAACCTTCAAAATACTTACTCCATCTTCTCACTTCATCACTACCTGTTATCAGTTCCCTCCTTGACCCCTTCATCGATGTTCCCATTTGTTCTCCTGTCTTACATACGATATCTACTTCCTTCCGAAACTTCTTTTTATTCTCACTAAAGTGTAATAATACTGTCTCACCCTAACTCTCATTTTGCCCTCTTTTTTAACCCTTGCGCCTTCCTGTTGACCTGTTGCCGCTTTCTTTTATACATCTCCCAGTCATTTGCACTCCTTCCTTGTAAGTATCGTCCGACGCTTTTCTTTTCTATTACACTAACAACTTTACTTCTTCACCCGACACTCACTACCCTTTCTAATCTGCCCACTTCCCACCTTTCTCATGTCATATGCATTTTTTGCACATGCCAT
>NC_092226.1:61789412-61864412 GCF_036320965.1 Panulirus ornatus
ACCCACCAGGTGGTGTTGGTGGGCCTGACTACTAACCCACCACTCCTCCAACCCACCAGGTGGTGTTGATGGGCCTGACTACTAACCCACCAGGTGGTGTTGTTGGGCCTGACTACTAACCCACACTCCTCCACCACCAGGTGGTGTTGATGGGCCTGACTACTAACCCACCAGGTGGTGTTGATGGGCCTGACTACTAACCCACCACTCCTCCAACCCACCAGGTGGTGTTGGTGGGCCTGACTACTAACCCTCCACTCCTCCAACCCACCAGGTGGTGTTGATGGGCCTGACTACTAACCCACCAGGTGGTGTTGGTGGGCCTGACTACTAACCCACCACTCCTCCAACCCACCAGGTGGTGTTGATGGGCCTGACTACTAACCCATCACTCCTCCAACCCACCAGGTGGTGTTGATGGGTCTGACTACTAACCCACCACTCCTCCAACCCACCAGGTGGTGTTGGTGGGCCTGACTACTAACCCACCACTCCTCCAACCCACCAGGTGGTGTTGATGGGTCTGACTACTAACCCACCACTCCTCCAACCCACCAGGTGGTGTTGATGGGCCTGACTACTAACCCACCACTCCTCCAACCCACCAGGCGGTGTTGGTGGGTCTGACTACTAACCCACCACTCCTCCAACCCACCAGGTGGTGTTGATGGGCCTGACTACTAACCCACCACTCCTCCAACCCACCAGGTGGTGTTGGTGGGTCTGACTACTAACCCACCACTCCTCCAACCCACCAGGTGGTGTTGATGGGCCTGACTACTAACCCACCACTCCTCCAACCCACCAGGTGGTGTTGATGGGTCTGACTACTAACCCACCACTCCTCCAACCCACCAGGTGGTGTTGATGGGCCTGACTACTAACCCACCAGGTGGTGTTGGTGGGCCTGACTACTAACCCACCACTCCTCCAACCCACCAGGTGGTGTTGGTGGGCCTGACTACTAACCCACCACTCCTCCACCCACCAGGTGGTGTTGGTGGGCCTGACTACTAACCCACCACTCCTCCAACCCACCAGGTGGTGTTGATGGGCCTGACTACTAACCCACCAGGTGGTGTTGGTGGGCCTGACTACTAACCCACCACTCCTCCAACCCACCAGGCAGTGTTGATGGGCCTGACTACTAACCCACCTGGTGGTGTTGGTGGGCCTGACTACTAACCCACCAGGTGGTGTTGGTGGGCCTGACTACTAACCCACCACTCCTCCAACCCACCAGGTGGTGTTGGTGGGTCTGACTACTAACCCACCACTCCTCCAACCCACCAGGTGGTGTTGGTGAGTGTGGTATTCGTCCACCAGGTGGTGTTGATGAGTGTGGTATTCGTCCACCAGGTGGTGTTGATGAGTGTGGTATTCGTCCACCAGGTGGTGTTGATGAGTGTGGTATTCGTCCACCAGGTGGTGTTGATGAGTGTGGTATTCGTCCACCAGGTGGTGTTGATGAGTGTGGTATTCGTGGTGTCGGTGTGTGGCAACGTGGTGGTCATCGTGGTTGTGTACTTCAACAACTTCCTCCGCTCCACCGTCAACTACTACCTGGTCAACCTGGCGGTGGCCGACCTACTCATCACCGTCTTCTGCTGGCCCACCATCGTCAACCGCATCACCTCGCCCCTCTACCTGCTGGGCCGTCCCCTCTGCAGGATCAGCGTCCTCACACAAGGTAAAAAAAAAGGGCGAAGGAGAAGCCCGTAGACGGCAAGACTGGTGCCATGGTTCGTCTGGGACCTGGTTGTTCAGCTGAGCTCCATGGGAGACTAATGTATATTTACGATTATGTCTTGGGTAATGTGGGAGGTGGGGTAAATGTCCGTAGACTGTACGTACGTGATAACCATGAGGCTTCTGTGGGCGTCCGTGCTGACCGTGTCTCCTGGTAGGGATGTGCGTGACCGTGTCCGTGCTGACGCTGGCGACGGTGGCGTGCGACAGGGTGTACGCGGTCCTCCTGCCCATCCAGGCTCGCAGCAAGTCGTCCAGACCCTTGACGCTCATAGTCGTCCTGTGGGTCGTCTCCTTCGCCGTCGCCTTCCCTTCCTTCTACGTGAGGGACACACGAGTCTTCCAGGTAAGATCAAGATATCAGCTACACTCACATCATCATCTGAGTTGAATGCATATACTGATCTATGCTTTCAATATCTAATCTTTTACGTATTTTTACAATATATATATATATATATATATATATATATATATATATATATATATATATATATATATATATATATTTTTTTTTTTTTTTTTTTTTTTTTTTTTTATACTTTGTCGCTGTCTCCCGCGTTTGCGAGGTAGCGCAAGGAAACAGACGAAAGAAATGCCCCCCCCCCCCACACACATGTACATACACACGTCCACACACGCAAATATACATACCTACACAGCTTTCCATGGTTTACCCCAGACGCTTCACATGCCTTGATTCAATCCACTGACAGCACGTCAACCCCTGTATACCACATCGCTCCAATTCACTCTATTCCTTGCCCTCCTTTCACCCTCCTGCATGTTCAGGCCCCGATCACACAAAATCTTTTTCACTCCATCTTTCCACCTCCAATTTGGTCTCCCTCTTCTCCTCGTTCCCTCCACCTCCGACACATATATCCTCTTGGTCAATCTTTCCTCACTCATTCTCTCCATGTGCCCAAACCATTTCAAAACTCCCTCTTCTGCTCTCTCAACCACGCTCTTTTTATTTCCACACATCTCTCTTACCCTTACGTTACTTACTCGATCAAACCACCTCACACCACACATTGTCCTCAAACATCTCATTTCCAGCACATCCATCCTCCTGCGCACAACTCTATCCATAGCCCACGCCTCGCAACCATACAGCATTGTTGGAACCACTATTCCTTCAAACATACCCATTTTTGCTTTCCGAGATAATGTTCTCGACTTCCACACATTTTTCAAGGCTCCCAAAATTTTCGCCCCCTCCCCCACCCTATGATCCACTTCCGCTTCCATGGTTCCATCCGCTGACAGATCCACTCCCAGATATCTAAAACACTTCACTTCCTCCAGTTTTTCTCCATTCAAACTCACCTCCCAATTTATATATTTATATATATATATATATATATATATATATATATATATATATATATATATATATATATATATATATATATATATATTGGAAAGGATCACAATTTTGCGCGTGATCAAGATATTCCTATGAGACCAAGGGGAAAATGAAACACGATAAGTTCATAAGTGCACTTTCGTGTAATAATCACATCATCAGGGGAGACACAAGAGAGAAATATAAGTCAGTTGATATACATCGAAGAGACGAAGCTAGGACGCCATTTGGGGGAGGAGGGTGCCATTTCATGTGTGGCAAGGTGGCGACGGGAATGGATGGGGGCGGCAGTGTATGAGTGCGTACGTTTGTATATATGTCTATGTATGTATATGTTGAAATGTATAGGTATGTATATGTGCGTGTGTGGACGTGTATATATATACATATGCATGTGGGTGGGTTGAGCCATTCTTTCGTCTGTTTCCTTGCGCTTCTTCGCTAACGCGGGAGACAGCGACAAAGTATAACAAATAGAAATAAATAAAAAAAAGAAATATATATATATATATATATATATATATATATATATATATATATATATATATATATATATGACCCTTCAACACAGCGGAACAAGCCTCGAGTATAACGAATTGAGGTCAAAAATCTATCGTACGTATAATCTGTCTTCCCTGCTTCTTCCTTTGGGTGCGTTGACGACCCAGTGGTATGATCTCCGGGAGGAGACGTGCATGGACCTCCTCTGTAGTCGAACGGCCAACGTCGTCTTCACCTACTACCGCATCCTGGTGAGCCAAGACGAAAGGTCGTCTCTGCATTTGGCATTTGTTAGTATATGTATATGTAGAATATTAAGATAAGGTTAATATTCCTTTGACCATTATATGTATATTTTTCGCATGATACCTTTTCAATATATATATATATATATATATATATATATATATATATATATATATATATATATATATATATATATATATATATATATATATATATATATATATATATATATATATATATATATAAGAGAGTTGGGGTGAGAGAGTATCATTAAATTTTAGGGAGAATAAAAAGATGTTCTGGAAGGAGGTAAATAAAGTGCGTAAGACAAGGGAACAAATGGGAACTTCAGTGAAGGGGGCAAAAAGGGAGGTGATAACAAATAGTGGTGATGTGAGAAGGAGATGGAGTGAGTATTTTGAAGGTTTGTTGAATGTGTTTGATGATAGAGTGGCAGATATAGGGTGTTTTGGTCGAGGTGGTGTGCAAAGTGAGAGGGTTAGGGAAAATGATTTGGTAAACAGAGAAGAGGTAGTAAACGCTTTGCGGAAGATGAAAGCCGGCAAGGTAGCAGGTTTGGATGGTATTGCAGTGGAATTTATTAAAAAAGGGGGTGACTGTATTGTTGACTGGTTGGTAAGGTTATTTAATGTATGTATGACTCATGGTGAGGTGCCTGAGGATTGGCGGAATACGTGCATAGTGCCATTGTACAAAGGCAAAGGGGATAAGAGTGAGTGCTCAAATTACAGAGGTATAAGTTTGTTGAGTATTCCTGGTAAATTATATGGGAGGGTATTGATTGAGAGGGTGAAGGCATGTACAGAGCATCAGATTGGGGAAGAGCAGTGTGGTTTCAGAAGTGGTAGAGGATGTGTGGATCAGGTGTTTGCTTTGAAGAATGTATGTGAGAAATACTTAGAAAAGCAAATGAATTTGTATGTAGCATTTATGGATCTGGAGAAGGCATATGATAGAGTTGATGGAGATGCTCTGTGGAAGGTACTAAGAATATATGGTGTGGGAGGCAAGTTGTTAGAAGCAGTGAAAAGTTTTTATCGAGGATGCAAGGCATGTGTACGTGTAGGGAGAGAGGAAAGTGATTGGTTCTCAGTGAATGTAGGTTTGCAACAGGGGTGTGTGATGTCTCCATGGTTGTTTAATTTGTTTATGGATGGGGTTGTTAAGGAGGTGAATGCAAGAGTTTTGGAAAGAGGGGCAAGTATGAAGTCTGTTGTGAATGAGAGAGCTTGGGAAGTGAGTCAGTTGTTGTTCGCTGATGATACAGCGCTGGTGGCTGATTCATGTGAGAAACTGCAGAAGCTGGTGACTGAGTTTGGTAAAGTGTGTGAAAGAAGAAAGTTAAGAGTAAATGTGAATAAGAGCAAGGTAATTAGGTACAGTAGGGTTGAGGGTCAAGTCAATTGGGAGGTAAGTTTGAATGGAGAAAAACTGGAGGAAGTAAAGTGTTTTAGATATCTGGGAGTGGATCTGGCAGCGGATGGAACCATGGAAGCGGAAGTGGATCATAGGGTGGGGGAGGGGGCGAAAATCCTGGGAGCCTTCAAGAATGTGTGGAAGTCGAGAACATTATCTCGGAAAGCAAAAATGGGTATGTTTGAAGGAACAGTGGTTCCAACAATGTTGTATGGGTGCGAGGCGTGGGCTATAGATAGAGTTGTGCGCAGGAGGATGGATGTGCTGGAAATGAGATGTTTGAGGACAATATGTGGTGTGAGGTGGTTTGATCGAGTAACGTAATGGTAAGAGAGATGTGTGGAAATAAAAAGAGCGTGGTTGAGAGAGCAGAAGAGGGTGTTTTGAAATGGTTTGGGCACATGGAGAGAATGAGTGAGGAAAGATTGACCAAGAGGATATATGTGTCGGAGGTGGAGGGAACGAGAAGTGGGAGACCAAATTGGAGGTGGAAAGATGGAGTGAAAAATATTTTGTGTGATCGGGGCCTGAACATGCAGGAGAGTGAAAGGAGGGCAAGGAATAGAGTGAACTGGATCGATGTGGTTTACCGGGGTTGACGTGCTGTCAGTGGATTGAATCAGGGCATGTGAAGCGTCTGGGGTAAACCATGGAAAGCTGTGTAGGTATGTATATTTGCGTGTGTGGACGTATGTATATACATGTGTATGGGGGTGGGTTGGGCCATTTCTTTCGTCTGTTTCCTTGCACTACCTCGCAAACGCGGGAGACAGCGACAAAGTAAAAAAAAAAAAAAAATATTTATTTATATATATATATATATATATATATATATATATATATATATATATATATATATATATATATATATATATTTCTTTCTTTTTCTTTCAAACTATTCGCCATTTCCCGCATTAGCGAGGTAGCGTTAAGAACAGAGGACTGGGCCTTTGAGGGAATCCCCTCACCTGGCCCAATCCTCTGTTCCTTCTTTTGGAAAATAAAAAAAAAAAACAAGAGGGGAGGATTTCCAGCCCCCCCGCTCCCTCCCCTTTTAGTCGCCTTCTACGACACGCAGGGAATACGTGGGAAGTATTCTTTCTCCCCTATCCCCAGGGATAATATATATATATATATATATATATATATATATATATATATATATATATATATATATATATATATATATATATATATATATATATATATATAGTTGGGGTGAGAGAGTTTCATTAAATTTTAGGGAGAATAAAAAGATGTTCTGGAAGGAGGTAAATAAAGTGCGTAAGACAAGGGAGCAAATGGGAACTTCAGTGAAGGGCGCAAATGGGGAGGTGATAACAAGTAGTGGTGATGTGAGAAGGAGATGGAGTGAGTATTTTGAAGGTTTGTTGAATGTGTTTGATGATAGAGTGGCAGATATAGGGTGTTTTGGTCGAGGTGGTGTGCAAAGTGAGAGGGTTAGGGAAAATGATTTGGTAAACAGAGAAGAGGTAGTGAAAGTTTTGCGGAAGATGAAAGCCGGCAAGGCAGCAGGTTTGGATGGTATT
Source organism: Panulirus ornatus (assembly GCF_036320965.1). NCBI lineage: Eukaryota > Metazoa > Arthropoda > Malacostraca > Decapoda > Palinuridae > Panulirus > Panulirus ornatus. The sequence goes on from NC_092226.1 coordinate 61,796,268, forward strand.
GCAGTGGAATTTATTAAAAAAGGGGGTGACTGTATTGTTGACTGGTTGGTAAGGTTATTTAATGTATGTATGACTCATGGTGAGGTGCCTGAGGATTGGCGGAATGCGTGCATAGTGCCATTGTACAAAGGCAAAGGGGATAAGAGTGAGTGCTCAAATTACAGAGGTATAAGTTTGTTGAGTATTCCTGGTAAATTATATGGGAGGATATTGATTGAGAGGGTGAAGGCATGTACAGAGCATCAGATTGGGGAAGAGCAGTGTGGTTTCAGAAGTGGTAGAGGATGTGTGGATCAGGTGTTTGCTTTGAAGAATGTATGTGAGAAACACTTAGAAAAGCAAATGGATTTGTATGTAGCATTTATGGATCTGGAGAAGGCATATGATAGAGTTGATAGAGATGCTCTGTGGAAGGTATTAAGAATATATGGTGTGGGAGGAAAGTTGTTAGAAGCACTGAAAAGTTTTTATCGAGGATGTAAGGCATGTGTACGTGTAGGAAGAGAGGAAAGTGATTGGTTCTCAGTGAATGTAGGTTTGCGGCAGGGGTGTGTGATGTCTCCATGGTTGTTTAATTTGTTTATGGATGGGGTTGTTAGGGAGGTGAATGCAAGAGTTTTGGAAAGAGGGGCAAGTATGAAGTCTGTTGGGGATGAGAGAGCTTGGGAAGTGAGTCAGTTGTTGTTCGCTGATGATACAGCGCTGGTGGCTGATTCATGTGAGAAACTGCAGAAGCTGGTGACTGAGTTTGGTAAAGTGTGTGAAAGAAGAAAGTTAAGAGTAAATGTGAATAAGAGCAAGGTTATTAGGTACAGTAGGGTTGAGGGTCAATTCAATTGGGAGGTGAGTTTGAATGGAGAAAAACTGGAGGAAGTGAAGTGTTTTAGATTTCTGGGAGTGGATCTGGCAGCGGATGGAACCATGGAAGCGGAAGTGGATCATAGGGTGGGGGAGGGGGGCGAACATTTCTGGGGGCCTTGAAGAATGTGTGGAAGTCGAGAACATTATCTCGGAAAGCAAAAATGGGTATGTTTGAAGGAATAGTGGTTCCAACAATGTTGTATGGTTGCGAGGCGTGGGCTATGGATAGAGTTGTGCGCAGGAGGATGGATGTGCTGGAAATGAGATGTTTGAGGACAATGTGTGGTGTGAGGTGGTTTGATCGAGTGAGTAACGTAAGGGTAAGAGAGATGTGTGGAAATAAAAAGAGCGTGGTTGAGAGAGCAGAAGAGGGTGTTTTGAAGTGGTTTGGGCACATGGAGAGAATGAGTGAGGAAAGATTGACCAAGAGGATATATGTGTCGGAGGTGGAGGGAACGAGGAGAAGAGGGAGACCAAATTGGAGGTGGAAAGATGGAGTGAAAAAGATTTTGTGTGATCGGGGCCTGAACATGCAGGAAGGTGAAAGGAGGGCAAAGAATAGAGTGAATTGGAGCGATGTGGTATACCGGGGTTGACGTGCTGTCAGTGGATTGAATCAAGGCATGTGAAGTGTCTGGGGTAAACCATGGAAAGCTGTGTAGGTATGTATATTTGCGTGTGTGGACGTATGTATATACATGTGTATGGGGGGGGGGGGGTTGGGCCATTTCTTTCGTCTGTTTCCTTGCGCTACCTCGCAAACGCGGAAGACAGCGACAAAGTATAATAAAAAAAATGAAATATATATATGTTTGAAAGGATCACAATTTTGCGCGTGATCAAGATATACCTATGAGTCCACGGGGAAAATGAAACACGATAAGTTCCCAGGTGCACTTTCGTTTAATAATCACATCATCAGGGAAGACACAAGAGAGAAATAACATTCAGTTGATATACAACGAAGAGACGTAAGTTTCGTTGTATATATATATATATATATATATATATATATATATATATATATATATATATATATATACATATTCAGCTTATATTTTTATTATCCATCCTTAAAAGGCATTAGGTCGTTCTCTCTCAACCCCTGTACACTCTACAGCTGATGGCGACGCTGTTCTTCGTGCCTGGTGTGGTAATGCTGTTGGCGTACAGCGTCATCGTGTTCCGCCTCTGGTGTGTAAAGCGGCCGGCAGTGGGTGCTGGCGGAGGCGGTAGCCGAGCGGGAGTCACCAGGACCTCCAGTGCTCCAGCCCCTCACACTAGGGCTAAACGCAAGGTTACCCATACAGGCCAAATTTGTCTATATACTGTCTTAATACTGTGTGGATAAGGTCACCCCCACTGCCCTTATCATCTTCGTTGTGATAATACTTAAAGCCAAAGGTAACGTCCTTGGTGAATTTCTTAGAAATACGTTAGTATTTTTAGTATGAAAGGAAGAAAATACAACGTTCTTTTTTCCTCTTATTCAACATCGTTACTTTATAAGCAGCACAAAGTTAGTATTAATTTTGACTGTATTGTTGACTGGTTGGTAAGGTTATTTAATGTATGTATAACTCATGATGGAGGATTGGCGGAAGGCTTGCAAAGTGCCACTGTATAAAAGCAAAGGGGATAAAAGTGAGTGCTCAAATTACAGAGGTATAAGTTTGTTGAGTATACCTGGGAAATTATATGGGAGGGTATTGATTGAGAGGGTGAAGGCATGTACAGAGCATCAGATTGGGGAAGAGCAGTGTGGTTTCAGAAGCGGTAGAGGATGTGTGGATCAGGTGTTTGCTCTGAAGAATGTATGTGACAAATATTTAGAAAAGCAAATGGATTTTGTTTGTATCATTTATGGATCTGGAGAAGGTATATGATAGAGGTGATAGAGATGCTCTGTGGAAAGTATTAAGAATGTATGGTGTGGTAGTCAAGTTGTTAGAAGCAGTGAAAAGTTTTTATCGAGGATGTAAGGCATGTGTGCGAGTATGAAGAGAGGAAGGTGATTGGTTCTCAGTGAATGTTGGTTTGCGGCAGGGGTGCGTGATGTCTTGATGGTGGTTTAATTTGTTTATGGATGGGGTAGTTAGAGAGGTGAATGCAAGAGTTTTGGAAAGAGGGGCAAGTATGCAGTTTGTTGTGGATGAGAGAGCTTAGGGAGTGAGTTAGCTGTTGTTCGCTGATGATACACCGCTGGTGGCTGATTCGGGTGAGAAACTGCAGAAGCTGGTGACCAAATTTAGTAAAGTGTGTGAAAAAAGAAAGCTGAGAGTAAATGTGAATAAGAGCAAGGTTATTAGGTACAGTAGGATTGAGGGTCAAGTCAATTGGGAGGTAAGTGTGAATGGAGAAAAATTGGAGGAAGTGAAGTGTTTTAGATATCTGGGAGTTGATTTGGCAGCAGATGGAACGATGGAAGCGGAAGTGAATCATAGAGTGGGGGAGGGGGCGAAAGTTCAGGGAACGTTGGAAAATGTGTGGAAGTCGAGAACATAATCTTGGAAATCAAAAATGGGTATGTTTGAAGGAATAGTGGTTCCAACAATGTTATACGGTAGCGAGATGTGGGCTATAGATAGAGTTGTGCGGAGGAGGGTGGATGTGCTGGAAATGAGATGTTTGAGGACAATATGTGGTGTGAGGTGGTTTGATCGAGTAAGTAATGAAAGGGTAAGAGAGATGTGTGGTAATAAAAAGAGTGTGGTTGAGAGAGCAGAAGAGGGTGTATTGAAATGGTTTGGTCACATGGACAGAATGAGTGAGGAAAGATTGACAAAGAGGATATATGTGTCAGAGGTGGAGGAAACGAGGAGAAGTGGGAGACCAAATTGGAGGTGGAAAGAGTGAGTGAAAAAGATTTTGAGTGATCGGGGCCTGAACATGCAGGAGGGTAAAAGGCGTGCAAGGAATAGAGTGAATTGGAACGATGTGGTATACCGGGTCGACGTGCTGTCAATGAATTGAAGAGCAAGTGGTTTCAGTGCATTATACATGACAGCTAGAGACTGAGTGTGAACGAATGTGGCCTTTGTTGTCTTTTCCTAGCGCTACCTCGCGCACATGCGGGGGGAGGGGGTTGTCATTTCATGTGTGGCGGGGTGGCGACAGGAATGAATAAGGGCAGACAGTAGGAATTATGTACATGTTTATATATGTATATGTCTGTGTGTGTGTATATATATATATATATGTATGCGTTGAGATGTATAGGTATGAATATGTGCGTGTGTGGACTGGTATGTATATATATGTGTATGTGGGTGGGTTGGGCCATTCTTTCGTTTGTTTCCTTGCGCTTCCTCGCTAACGCGGGAGACAGCGACAAAGGATAATGAAAAATAATATATATATATATATATATATATATATATATATATATATATATATATATATATATATATTTATATATATTGTTGTTTGATAAGCTGTAGATATTAATTTTACCCGTTTTCTTTGCCACCTCCTGTTGTCATGCATTTTCCCCTCCCCTCTCCAACTCCGAAAAAAAGGTAAAGAAAAAAATGTAATTTTTGGTTTTCATTTTTTTTCTCTCTGAATTTCCTGAGTTACTCGCCAATTCAACGATCCCAAATTCATTAGTTTGGGTAAGAAATAAATGACATGTCACCTGTCCTTTGGGTAAGTTATGGTTCTTCTTTAACAAAATAATTTGGATCCTGCAATGGTCGCCACCAGAAAATTAACACCAGCAGAAAACTGACACCGACAGCAAGTTGTATATCATTTTCAGTGAGAAAAATGAATAATTTTTCCAGGGAAGCAAAAACTATCTTTTCCTACATGACGCTAAATATCAGAAAAGGATTTCTTATCTAAAATTTATCTATTCTCAGTTGTAATTTTTTTTTTCTGATTTTAGAAATTATAGATCTTAAAGATTTCTGTTTTTAACAGATTGTGAAGATGACTGCGATGGTGTTATTAGCCTTCACAACCTGCTGGTCTCCCCTGCATGGATTGGTTATGTACGACCTCATCGTGGACTACCCGGTAACTGACTTTCTGGACTATCCTTTATATAAAGAATAAAAAGATGTTCTGGAAGGAGGTAAATAAAGTGCGTAAGACAAGGGAGCAAATGGGAACTTCAGTGAAGGGCGCAAATGGGGAGGTGATAACAAGTAGTGGTGATGTGAGAAGGAGATGGAGTGAGTATTTCGAAGGTTTGTTGAATGTGTTTGATGATAGAGTGGCAGATATAGGGTGTTTTGGTCGAGGTGGTGTGTAAAGTGCGAGGGTTAGGGAAAATGAGTTGGTAAACAGAGAAGAGGTAGTAAAAGCTTTGCGGAAGATGAAAGCCGGCAAGGCAGCAGGTTTGGATGGTATTGCAGTGGAATTTATTAAAAAAGTGGGTGACTGTATTGTTGACTGGTTGGTAAGGTTATTTAATGTATGTATGACTCATGGTGAGGTGCCTGAGGATTGGCGGAATGCGTGCATAGTGCCATTGTACAAAGGCAAAGGGGATAAGAGTGAGTGCTCAAATTACAGAGGTATAAGTTTGTTGAGTATTCCTGGCAAATTATATGGGAGGGTATTGATTGAGAGGGTGAAGGCATGTACAGAGCATCAGATTGGGGAAGAGCAGTGTGGTTTCAGAAGTGGTAGAGGATGTGTGGATCAGCTGTTTGCTTTGAAGAATGTATGTGAGAAATACTTAGAAAAGCAAATGGATTTGTATGTAGCATTTATGGATCTGGAGAAGGCATATGATAGAGTTGATAGAGATGCTCTGTGGAAGGTATTAAGAATATATGGTGTGGGAGGCAAGTTGTTAGAAGCAGTGAAAAGTTTTTATGGAGGATGTAAGGCATGTGTACGTATAGGAAGAGAGGAAAGTGATTGGTTCTCAGTGAATGTAGGTTTGCGGCAGGGGTGTGTGATGTCTCCATGGTTGTTTAATTTGTTTATGGATGGGGTTGTTAGGGAAGTGAATGCAAGAGTTTTGGAAAGAGGGGCAAGTATGAAGTCTGTTGGGGATGAGAGAGCTTGGGAAGTGAGTCAGTTGTTGTTCGCTGATGATACAGCGCTGGTGGCTGATTCATGTGAGAAACTGCAGAAGCTGGTGACTGAGTTTGGTAAAGTGTGTGAAAGAAGAAAGTTAAGAGTAAATGTGAATAAGAGCAAGGTTATTAGGTACAGTAGGGTTGAGGGTCAATTCAATTGGGAGGTGAGTTTGAATGGAGAAAAACTGGAGGAAGTGAAGTGTTTTAGATTTCTGGGAGTGGATCTGGCAGCGGATGGAACCATGGAAGCGGAAGTGGATCATAGGGTGGGGGAGGGGGCGAACATTCTGGGAGCCTTGAAGAATGTGTGGAAGTCGAGAACATTATCTCGGAAAGCAAAAATGGGTATGTTTGAAGGAATAGTGGTTCCAACAATGTTGTATGGTTGCGAGGCGTGGACTATGGATAGAGTTGTGCGCAGGAGGATGGATGTGCTGGAAATGAGATGTTTGAGGACAATGTGTGGTGTGAGGTGGTTTGATCGAGTAAGTAACGTAAGGGTAAGAGAGATGTGTGGAAATAAAAAGAGCGTGGTTGAGAGAGCAGAAGAGGGTGTTTTGAAATGGTTTGGTCACATGGAGAGAATGAGTGAGGAAAGATTGACCAAGAGGATATATGTGTCGGAGGTGGAGGGAACGAGGAGAAGAGGGAGACCAAATTGGCGGTGGAAAGATGGAGTGAAAAAGATTTTGTGTGATCGGGGCCTGAACATGCAGGAGGGTGAAAGGAGGGCAAAGAATAGAGTGAATTGGAGCGATGTGGTATACCGGGGTTGACGTGCTGTCAGTGGATTGAATCAAGGCATGTGTATGGGGGTGGGTTGGGCCATTTCTTTCGTCTGTTTCCTTGCGCTACCTCGCAAACGCGGGAGACAGCGACAAAAAAAAAAATATATATATATATATATATATATATATATATATATATATATATATATATATATATATATATATATATTCCCATGAGTCCACGGGGAACATGATACACGATAAGTTCCCAGGGACACTTTTGTGTAATAATCACATCATCAGGGGAGACACAAGAGAGAAATAAGTCATTTGACATACATCGAAGAGACGAAGCTAGGACGCTTTTTATTTCTCTCTTGTGTCTCCCCTGATGATGTGATTATTACACGAAAGTGCACTTGGGAACTTATCATGTTTCATTTTCCCCGTGGACTCATAGGAATATCTCGGTCACGCGCAAAATTATGATCCTTTCCAATGCATATATATATATATATATATATATATATATATATATATAGGCTACATTTACAACCATTTGATTGACTGATATGTGGTGCACCAGCAAGTACACGTACATCATAGAATACGATCTTGTGGTGGACTACGCGGTAGATAGGCCACATGTATGACCTCTTGTGTGAGCAAACCAGATGATAGGAAGCAAGTACGACCTTTTAAATGAACTCTCTTGTAGGTAGGCTAAATGGACGACCTTAGATTAGATTGCAATACAGGTAAGCTACGTATATGACCACTTTGTCGCCTACCTGGAAGGCAGGCTCCACGTATGACCTTATAGTGGACAATCCGGTCGCCGGAAATATACGACCCTCTCTAATGTACTAGTACCCATAGCCACGACCTCATGATGATGAATATCTAGGGATCCTGTCTAAGTAACATCAAGATATTCATCTGAAAAAAGAAAATCATCTTGTACCTTGACCAGTGGCATGCGATCTAATATCATTAATGATGAAATGTCTTTTATTCATTATACCCAATTTCATATACCGAAAGATATAAGATCTAGTAATAAACAGTATTATTCTTGCTCAATATCATCTACAGTAAAATGTCTTTTATATATCTCATCCATTTTCTATTATTAAAGGATATGAAAGTTGTTGACAGATGCATAGTAATATATTTGTTTGGATGCATTAACCCAACTTATATGAGACTTCGAAGCGGTTTTGTTCTGTATCTGCTCCTCCACACTGAGGTTTATCATAATCAAAGTCTACATTACTACGAATTCTTCACAAAGACAGTTCATAAATCATTCGTTTTCTACCAGTATGAAGTAATTTCAAGACTCTTTAAGGAAAAACAATCTTTTCCTTTTATCAGTGAATCTACCTCACCTTTGCGTATATGTCCTGCACAGAGAGGGAGTCTTACAATCATGGAATCCCATCTCTTGTGTGTGTGTGTGTGTGTGTGTGTGTGTGTGTGTGTGTGTGTGTGTGTGTGTGTGTGTGTGTGTGTGTGTGTTTCGTACTCTGAGAGAAAGTTCATTCCAATTTTCGAACTCAGTTCAAATCAGTTTCTCCCTCGCATGCTGGAAGGTGGAGTTAACCACTGGTGTGTTTTCCAGCTGCCGTTGTGGTTCGACCGCTCCCTCTTCTGGGCTTACTTCCTCGGCTACTGCAACTCAGCGCTCAACCCTCTGCTGTACGGCGGCTTCAGCGACAACTTCCGCCTCGGGTTCAGGAACATGTGTCGCTCGTTCCGGAGATCCTCAGGTGATGTGAATCTCTCTCTCCCTTAACCACTACCGCTGTAAACCCCAGGGACGATGACCCTTGAAGCAGTGAAGCGTGTGATCCCACTTCATGAAGCATGTGAACCTGTTTCATGAATCATTTGAATCTGCTTTATGAATTATTAGAGTCTACTCCATGCAGCTTGTTCACTTGTTTTATTAGGAAGGTGAATCTGCTTCATGGGCATGTAAAACTGCTTCATGAATCATATGTAGACCTGCTTCATGAAGCGTATAAACCTGCTTCACTCACGTTTGAAACGAAGCTGCTTTTTTCAATTTCCATTTAATAAAAACAAACAAGGAGCTACTAACAACCTGTTTGTAAGCTTCACTCACGTTTGAAACGAAGCTGCTTTTTTCAATTTACATTTAATAAAAACAAACAAGGAGCTACTAACAACCTGTTTGTAAGCTTCACTCACGTTTGAAACGAAGCTGCTTTTTTCAATTTACATTTAATAAAAAACAAACAAGGAGCTACTAACAACCTGTTTGTAAGACTAGAACCCATACTAACACACTAAAGATTTTCGATAGTTTATCCTGCCTGTTTATAACCCAAAGGTATCTGGGTTAGGAAGCTCCTTAACGCTTGAACTGCACGGGAGAGCTATGTGGTGTTGCCATCTGATGGTTACGTCTGGTTTACGGAAGCGTCATGTGTCTCTCTCTCTCTCTCTCTCTCTCTCTCTCTCTCTCTCTCTCTCTCTCTCTCTCTCTCTCTCTCTCTCTCTCTCTCTCTCTCTCAGTCCAGATCACCTCGACTGGACTTTGGGACTGGTGTGGTCTGTGTATCCATGTAATTCTCTTACTTTACTGAAACGGACATCCCTTGAGTACCATGAACATTAAACCAAACCGTGTCTGTACACCCATTCGTCCGCCAGTGATATCAGACATTGTACTGATACAGATGAGAACATAATGGACGCACCATCACATTAACTCCTGCCATTGTTAAAGAAAAATATTAATCAGGAAACGATTAATCTTCTGGCTCTCTCTATCACGTACCTCTTGTGCATTTGATTATCATATATTTTTTCTTTATCTTATTCTTTGGAAAATATACAGACCTTATGAATCATGTCAACATCCAAACACATCACAAATGTACTTTACAATTACCGATGTTTCCGTATTATTTGAATTTTGATATATATATATATATATATATATATATATATATATATATATATATATATATATATATATATATATTGGTCTGATGATCATCTTCTGTACCATAAATTCACAATATTTTCTTGCGTGTGTGTGTGTGTGTGTGTGTGTGTCCTGCTTTTTATACAGTGCTAAACTTGTTTGCGTCACAGTAAACATCCTCACGTCACAGTGAAATATGCTAGCGTCACTGTGCGTATGTCTACATCACTGACGTGTATTACGTCACGATAGAATTCTCGCGAGCAAGGCCTCAGCCAGCACAACAAGAGTCAGGAACAAAATTTGCTCCAGTATTGGCCACTATAGATGGGACGATAAGCATAAAGGACAAGAAATACAGCAGACATTGGATTTGGGCTTCTCGTGTCATGATAAACTTGACTCTTGAAGATGGAAAGTTTTTTTTTTTTTAGAAAAGTGAATTACGAAAGCTTTCATTGATTCCACTTTGCATTTGAGAGAAATCAAGACGGTATCATTGCTGTAAATCCCCGTGTGGCTGGTCGCCACACACAAACTGTGGGAAGCAGCAGACAGTTACATGTCATAAGTTTAGGTCTTGGGATATAGACACATCCCAGACGGTTCACGAGAGGTGTGGCCAGAATTATATTACCTGAAGGAGAGAGAGAGAGAGAGAGAGAGAGAGAGAGAGAGAGAGAGAGAGAGAGAGAGAGAGAGAGAGAGAGAAGCAACATCACAGCAGGAGACTTCATTAAGAGCGTTAGAAGGTTTTTGATTCTATTATCGTTGAGGTGAAGGAGGAAGAAGATGGGGGCATCCTGGGTGTGAGAACAGGACTCAGAACTAAGACGGCTGAAGATTTATGAAATAGCTGCTCAAAATCAAGATGATTACGCCACCTATACAACGGCCTCGAGGTTCATTTCTTAATGTTCGATATGTGGGATGACCGGAGGAGAGTTCAGCTTTCATACTGTACTTATCCTGTTCACGTCTCTGGAAACTGTATCTAAGTAAATATGAAAAAAAAGGTCACGTATTTACTCAAATACAAACCTGAAATGTTCCATCTAGCAGGTCGGTGATCCCATACTAGTGTTGACTTTACATTCTTTCCTTCAGCTCCGGCACCAGACGACCACGAGTCGTCCCGGTATGTTTCATGTGAGACGACCTGCGTGTAGCGCCTCCACCTGTTTACCCTCTGCTGGTACTGCTGCTGCTGCTGGTACTGCTGCTGCTGCTGCTGCTGCTGGTACTGCTGGTACTGCTGCTGCTGCTGGTACTGCTACTGCTGCTGGTACTGCTGCTGCTGCTGCTGCTGGTACTGCTGCTGCTGCTGCTGCTGGTACTGCTGGTACTGCTGCTGCTGCTGGTACTGCTACTGCTGCTGGTACTGCTGCTGCTGCTGCTGCTGGTACTGCTGGTACTGCTGCTGCTGCTGGTACTGCTACTGCTGCTGGTACTGCTGCTGCTGCTGCTGCTGGTACTGCTGCTGCTGCTGGTACTGCTGCTGCTGGTACTGCTGCTGCTGGTACTGCTGCTGGTACTGCTGCTGCTGCTGCTGCTGGTACTGCTGCTGCTGCTGCTGGTACTGCTGCAACTGCTGCTGCTGTTTATGCTGTTGTTGTGCCTCATCCGTCTGTGCCCTGCATGCCCAGGCAATTATGTGCTTCTGCTTCATTACTGACCACTAATATGTGTCAAAGAGAAGAGGTTTCTCTCTCTCTCTCTCTCTCTCTCTCTCTCTCTCTCTCTCTCTCTCTCTCTCTCTCTCTCTCTCTCTCTCTCTCTCTCTCTCTCTCTCTCTCTCTCTCTCTCTCTCTCTCTCTCTCTCATCGAAGCATATGTGCTTCTGTCTCTGGTCTCAGGACGTTGGTGCTCCCTCTCTCTGGTCATAGCTCAAAACATTGATGTTTCTCACTCTGGTCTTAGTTTAGAACGCTGGTGCTTCCCTCTTTGGTCTCGAATGAGATCGCTGGTGTCTCCCTCCCTGATCTCGACTCAGATCGCTGGTGCTTCCCTCCCTGGTCTCGACTCAGATCGCTGGTGCTTCCCTATCTGGTCTCAGCTCAGAACGTTTTACACTTCCCTCCCTGGTCTCGGCTCAAAACGTTTTACACTTCCCTCCCTGGTCTCAACTCAGAACGTTTTACACTTCCCTGCCTGGTCTCAACTCAGAACGTTGGCACTTCCCTCCCTGGTCTCAACTCAGAATGTTGACACTTCCTTCCCTGGTCTCAGAACGTTAACGCTTGCCTCTCTGGTTATCAGAAATCTGGTGCTTCTCTCTTTAGCCCTTAGAACGCTTTTGCTTCCCGCTGTGGCTCTTGGGGCGCTGGTGCTTCCCTTTCTGGCTCTCAGACCACTTGTGCTTCCATTTCCGTCTCTCAGAGTGTTGCTGTTTCTCTTTCTAGACGCTGGTGCTTTTCTCTCTAGCTCAGTGCTCAGGTGCTTCTCCACCCAGCTCAGGGCACTGGTCCTTTTCTACTGAGGTTAGAACGCTGGTGTTTCTCCTACCTAACTCAGAATATTGGTCATTCTCTACTTAGCTTAGAGCGCTGGTGCTTCTCTGCCGAGTTCAAAACGCTAGCGTTTCTTCCTCGGTCCCAGAACTATAGTAGTCGAACGTGAAATATATCTGGCTTTGTATCCTCTGGCCTCCTATCAACTTCTAATTTCAACCGGAATATTATTCTTAGAAACACATTTTCCACTTTCATTTTATCTTCATCATCATCATCATCATCATAATAATAATAATAATGATGATAATAATAATAATGATTAATTTGTTTTTTTTCATCACTTTCAATTGTATAGGAGTAAGTGATTTTCCCTAATGATTGGTGGCGTCAGATGTGTTAATAATGTAAGGGAATTGATAAGATATATTTGCAAAACGTATGTACCCATTGAAATAAGCATTGATTTAACTGCGTATGTAAAGAGAAAAAGTGGTTATAATTACTGATGTAGCAATCGTCTGATCTGCGTTGTGCTCTTGTCAGAAAAAAAAAACATACGGTGTCTGTTGTAGAAAGTGTCTTAGTTTAAAATGTCCTTTGTGTCTACATGAGCCATAGAATTTTCAAAGTCCTCATCTATGCAATTTCAAAGACAGGAATGAGTGATACGAGTAGTGTTTTGCAGTGATGAGAACAGTTGATATAATGTTAATATATGTTATGATAACTTAATGATGATCTTCTTCCTAATGGAGATTGTGTAATGAAGTTTGCCCTAGAATAAGTTTAGAGAGTTGTTTGCCGGGAGCTGTGTTATGAAGATGAATGCTGGGATTGAAGTATTTCTAAGATAATGAATTCCATGACCAAAAAATATTAGAATGATGTCTGCATTCATAACAACAGTAATATATGGGACATATTAGTAATAATGAAAAGATTTGTATTATGATAATCATGATAAGGACTGTGAAATGGAAATTCGTGTTAGGAGAACAGTAATCATACAGTGATGTTTTTTGTTGTAAAAACAGCAATATAATGATGTTTGCGAGAATTACTAGTTATATACACTGAACTTTGCCGTGCTAACAATTACATAATGATAATTACCGAAACAAATTAGTTATATGTTGATAAATGACATTGTGGCAGTTATATATTTATATATATATATATATATATATATATATATATATATATATATATATATATATATATATTATTGTTTTGCTTTGTCGCTGTCTCCCGCGTTTGCGAGGTAGCGCAAGGAAACAGACGAAAGAAATGGCCCAAACCACCCCCATACACATGTATATACATACACGTCCCCACACGCAAATATACATACCCATACATCTCAATGTACACATATATATATACACACACAGACATATACATATATACACATGCACACAATTCACACTGTCTGCCTTTATTCATTCCCATCGCCACCTCGCCACACATGATATAACAACCCCCTCCCCCCTCATGCGTGCGAGGTAGGGCTAGGAAAAGACAACAAAGGCCCCATTCGTTCCCACTCAGTCTCTAGCTGTCATGTAATAATGCACCGAAACCACAGCTCCCTTTCCACATCCAGGCCCCACAGAACTTTCCATGGTTTGCCCCAGACGCTTCACATGCCCTGGTCCAATCCATTGACAGCACGTCGACCCACTCTATTCCTTGCACGCCTTTCACCCTCCTGCATGTTCAGGCCCCAATCACTCAAAATCTTTTTCACTCCATCCTTCCACCTCCAATTTGGTCTCCCACTTCTCCTCGTTCCCTTCACCTCTGACACATATATCCTCTTGGTCAATCTTTCCTCACTCATTCTCTCCATGTGCCCAAACCATTTCAAAACACTCTCTTCTGCTCTCTCAACCACACTCTTTTTATTACCACACATCTCTCTTACCCAATTATTACTTACTTGATCAAACCAATTCACACCACATTATGTCCTCAAACATCTCATTTCCAGCACATCCATCCTCCTGCGCACAACTCTATCCATAGCCCACGCCTCGCAACCATACAACATGGTTGGAACCACTATTCCTTCAAACATACCCATTTTTGCTTTCCTAGATAATGTTCTCGACTTCCACACATTCTTCAAGGCTCCCAAAATTTTCGCCCCCTCCCCCACCCTATGATTCACTGCCGCTTCCATGGTTCCATCCCCTGCCAAAGCCACTCCCAGATATCTAAAACACTTCACTTCCTCTAGTTTTTCTCCATTCAAACTTACCTCCCAGTACACTTGTCCCTCAACCCTACTGTACCTAATAACCTTGCTCTTATTCACATTTACTCTCAGCTTTCTTCTTTCACACACTTTACCAAACTCAGTCACCAGCTTCTGCAGTTTCTCACACGAATCAGCCACCAGCGATGTATCATCAGCGAACAACAACTGACTCACTTCCCAAGCTCTCTCATCCACAATAGACTGCATACTTGCCCCTCTTTCCAAAACTCTTGCATTCACCTCCCTAACAACCCCATCCATAAACAAATTAAACAACCATGGAGACATCACACACCCCTGCCGCAAACCTACATTCACTGAGAACCAATCACTTTTCTCTCTTCCAACACGTAGACATGCCTTACATCCTCGATAAAAACTTTTCACTGCTTCTAACAACTTGCCTACATATATATATATATATATATATATATATATATATATATATATATATATATATATATATATATATATATATATATATATATATATATATATATATATATACATATATATATATATATATATATATATATATATATATATATATATATATATATATATATATATATATATATATTTAATGTTAGTCACGTAACATTTGTATAATGATGCTTGCCTTATTATTGATCGAATAATGAGATCTGCAATTAACAAAAATTATAAAGTGTCTGCTGATATGATAATTGTATACTGACAATGTCATAATGATAACTATATAATGTTGCTTATGATGATAAATAAGGATTATTTTTCTACTAATCATTTTCTTAATGGATGATTGTGAAATGATGCTATTGTCTATATTGATAACATGTGTATAATGGAGATGTTTTCTATGATAATGATTGTATAATGAACACATTTTCTATAATAACAATTGTATAATGACCATGTCATAATGAGGACATCTTCCATACCCTATATAAAGATTATATAATACTATTTATGACTGATTTTCTGATGTTCAGAAAAATAGGGATTTTATATGATAGTTATAATTTCTACAGATGTAAAATTTAATATTTCCATAATGATAGTCATACTATTAACGTATTTGTAGTAAGAATATATAAAGCAAAAAAAAATAGTTTTTTTGAAAATAGGGCTTTTTAACGATTACAAAATCATTGATGATAAGGACAATTATTTCCGTAGTAAGAATTGTGCTTCATTGCTTTTGATACAAATAAAAGCCGTCTCGAATAATGCTTTCCTGGGTCTTAATGGATTCTCCTATACACTAATGACTAACCTTAACAAAAGCCAACCAACGCATACCTTTCATCCTTTAACAAAAATCTTCCTTAATTGTCAAGATCTAACATTAGACTCAATAAGAGACTTAACATTGATGTACTTCCAGAAGTAATAAAAGCTTAATATATCAACGTTTTCGCTTAACTAAAGAGAAGCTAAAGGCTAACAATATCCATACTACTCGGTCGTATATCACTGTATTTAAAGCCTTGACTGAAGCTAAAGACCTGGAGGTATTCTGTCCTTGATGAAAGCTATATCAAGCAGGTTTTTCTTGCATTCACAGCAGCTATAAGATAACCGGGGTTCTACGCGATGCAAAGTATAGCTTATCGGTGTTCCAGTCTTAAATGCTAAAGTTCAAAAGTATTACACCTATAAAAGCTATGATTCAGAAACGTTCAAGCATTATAAGCTTTTAGGAAGCTGCAACTGAGAATTGTGCCGGCTTTAAAAGCTTTAATTGAAGCGTGTTCTTACCTACCTCATGGGTCACATGCATAGTGGTAGTGTACGTGGTGGTTGTCATGGGTCACATGCATAGTGGTAGTGTACGTGGTGGTTGTCATGGGTCACATGCATACTGGTAGTGTACGTGGTGGTTGTCATGGGTCACATGCAGAGTGGTAGTGTACGTGGTGTTTGTCATGGGCTACATGCATTGTGGTGGTTGTCATAGGGCACATGCATAGTGGTAATGTACGTAGTGGTTGTCATGTGCCACCTGCATCGTGGTAGTGTACGTGGTGATTGTCATGGCCCACATGAATGGTGGCAATGTACGTGGTGGTTGTTATGTGCCACATGCATAAGCAGTGGAAGCGTACGTTGTGGTTATCATGGGCCACATGCATAGTGGTAGTGTACTTGTTGGTTGTCATGGGCCACATGCATAGTGGCAATGTACGTGGTGGCTGGCATGTGCCACATGCATATGCAGTGGTAGTGTACGTGGTGGGTGTCATGGGCCACATGCATAGTGGTAGTTTACGTATTGGTTGTCATGGGTCACATGCATAGTGGTAGTGTACGTGTTGGTCGTCATGGGTCACATGCATAGTGGTAGTGTACGTGGTGGTTGTCATGGGTCACATGCACAGTGGTAGTGTAAGTAGTGATTGTCATGTGCCACATGCATAGTGGTAGTGTACGTGGTGGTTGTCATGTGCCACATGCATATGCAGTGGTAGTGTACGTGGTGGTTGTCATGTGACATATGCATATGCAGTGGTAGTGTATATGGTGGTTGTCATGGGCCACATGCATATGCAGTGGTAGTGTACGTGTTGGTTGTCATGCGTCAAATGCTTAGTGGCAGTGTACGTGGTGGTTGCCATGTGTCACATGCATTGTGGTAGTGTACGTAGTGGTTGTCATGGTCCACATGCTTAATGGTAGAGTATGTTGTGGTTGTCATGGGCCACATACATAGTGGTAGTGTACGTGGTGGTTGTCATGGGTCACATGCATACTGGTAGTGTACATGGTGGTTGTCATGGGCCACATGCATAGTGGTAGTGTATGTGGTGGCTGTCATTGGTCACATGCATAGTGGTAGTGTACGTGGTGGTTTTCATGGGTCACATACATAGTGGTAGTGTACGTGGTGGTTGTCATGGGTCACATGCATAGTGGTAGTGTACGTGGTGGTTGCCATGGGTCACATGCATGATGGTGGTTTTCATGGGCCACATGCATAATGGTAGTGTACGTAGTGGTTGTCATGTGCCACCTGCATTGTGGTAGTGTATATGGTGGTTGTCATGTGTCTCATGCATAGTGATAATGTATGTGGTGGTTGTCATGGGTCATATGCATAGTGGTAGCGTACGTGGTGGTTGCCATAAGCCACATGCATAGTGGTAGTGTACGTGATGGTTGTCATGTGCCACATGCATATGCAGTGGTAGTGTACGTGGTGGTTGTCATGGGCCACAAGCATACGCAGTGGTACTGTACGTGGTGGTTGTCATGGGTCACGTGCAGATTGGTATTGTACGTGGTGGTTGTCATGGGTCACATGCGTAGTGGGGGTGTACGTGGTGGTTGTCATGGGCCACATGCATAGTGGTAGTGTACGTTGTGGTTGTCATGGGTCACATACATAGTGGTAGTGTACGTGATGGTTATCACGGGTCACATGCATAGTGGTAGTGTACGTGGTGGTTATCGCTGGCCACACGCATGGTGGTAGTGTACGTGGTGGTTGTCATGGGTCACATGCTCAGTGGTAGTGTACGTGGTGGTTGTCATGGGTCACACGCATAGTTGTAGTGTACGTGGTGGTCATGGGCCACATGCATAGTGGCAGTGTACGTTGTGGTTGTCATGGGCCACATACATAGTAGTAGTGTACGTGGTGGTTGTCATGGGTCACATGCATAGTGGTGGTGTACGTGGTGGTTGTCATGGGTCACATATATAGAGGTAGTGTACGTGGTGGTTGTCATGGGTCACATGCATAGTGGTAGTGTACGTGGTGCTTGTCATAGGCCACATGCATAGTGGTGGTTGTCATAGGCCATATGCATAGTGGTAGTGTACGTAGTGGTTGTCATGGGTCACATGCATAGTGGTAGAGTACGTGGTGGTTGTCATGTGCCACACGTATAGTGGTAGTGTACGTGGTGGTTGTCATGTGTCACATGCATTGTGGTAGTGTACGTGGAGGTTGTCATGGTCCAAATGCATAGTTGCAATGTACGCGGTGGTTGTCATGTGCCACATGCATATGCAGTGGTAGTGTACGTGATGGTTGTCATTGGTCACATGCATAGTGGTAGCGTACATGTTGGTTGTCATGGATCACATGCATGGTCGTAGTGTACGTGGTGATTGTCATGGGTCACATGCATAGTGTAAAGTACGTGGTGGTTGTCATGAGCCACATACATAGTGGTAGTATACGTGGTGGTTGTCATGGGCTACATGCATAGTGTTAGTGTACGTGGTGGTTGTCATTGGTCACATGCATGGTGGTAGTGTACGTGGAGGTTGTCATGGGTCACATACTTAGTGGTAGTGTACGTGGTGGTTGTCATGGGTCACATGCATAGTGTAAAGTACGTGGTGGTTGTCATGAGCCACATACATAGTGTTAGTGTACGTGGTGGTTGTCATTGGTCACATGCATGGTGGTAGTGTACGTGGTGGTTGTCATGGGTCACATACTTAGTGGTAGTGTACGTGGTGGTTGTCATGGGTCACATGCATACTTGTATTGTACGTGGTGGTTGTCATGGGTCTCATACATAGTGGTAGTGTACGTGATGGTTATCATGTGTCACATGCATAGTGGTAGTGTACGTGGTGGTTATCACTGGCCACACGCATGGTGGTAGTGTACGTGGTGGTTGTCATGGGTCACATGCTTAGTGGTAGTGTACGTGGTGGTTGTCATGGGTCACATGCATAGTGGTAGTGTACGTGGTGGTCATGGGCCACATGGATAGTGGTAGTGTACGTGGTGGTCATGGGCCACATGGATAGTGGCAGCGTACGTTGTGGTTGTCATGGGCCACATACATAGTGGTAGTGTACGTGATGGTTGTCATGGGTCACTTGCATAGTGGTGGTGTACGTGGTGGTTGTCATGGGTCACATACATAGAGGTAGTGTACGTGGTGGTTGTCATGGGTCACATGCATAGTGGTAGTGTACGTGGTGCTTGTCATGGGCCACATGCATAGTGGTGGTTGACATAGGCCATATGCATAGTGGGTAGTGTACGTAGTGGTTTGTCATGGGTCACATGCATAGTGGAAGTGTAACGTAGTGGTTTGTCATGGGGTCACATGCATAGTGATAGTGCGTCCGTGGTGGTTGGTCATGTGCCACACGTATAAGTGGTAGTGTATGTGGTGGTATGTCATGTGCCACATGCATATGCAGTGCTAGTGTACGTGATGGTTGTCATGGGCCACATGCATAGTGGTAGTGTACGTGTTGGTTGTCATGGATCACATGCATAGTGGTAGTGTACGTGGTGGTTGTCATGGGTCACATGTATACTTGTAGTATACGTGGTGGTTGTCATGGGCCACATACGTAGTCGTAGTGTACGTGGTTGTTGTCGTTGGTCACATGCACAGTGGCAGTGTACGTGGTGGTTGTCATGGGTCACATGTATACTTGTAGTGTACGTGATGGTTGTCATGGACCACATACATAGTGGTAGTATACGTGGTGGTTGTCATGGATCACATGCATAGTGGTAGTGTACGTGGTGGTTGTCATGGGTCACATGCATAGTAGTAGTGAACGAGGTGGTTGTCATGGTCCACATACATAGTGGTAGTATACGTGGTGGTTGTCATGTGTCACATGCATAGTGGTAGTGTACGTGGTGGTTGTCATGGGTCACATGCATAATGGTGGTTGTCATGGGCCACATGCATAGTGGTAGAGTACGTAGTGGTTGTCATGTGCCACCTGCATTGTGGTGGTGTGCGTGGTGGTTGTCATGTGCCACATGCATAGTGGTAGTGTATGTGGTGGTTGTCATGTGCCACATGCATATGCAGTGGTAGTGTACGTGGTGGTTGTCATAGGCCACATGCATAGTGGTAGTGTTCGTGGTGGTTGTCAAGTGCCACATGCATATGCAGTGGTAGTGTACGTGGTGGTTGTCAAGGGCCACATGCATATGCAGTGGTAGTGTACGTGGTGGTTGTCATGGGTCACATGCATAGTGGTAGTGTATGTGGTGGTTGTCATGTGTCCCATGCATTGTGGTAGTGTACGTTGTGGTTGTCATGGGTCACATGCATAGTGGTAGTGTACGTTGTGATGTCATGTGCCACATACATAGTGGTAGTGTACGTGGTGGTTGTCATGGGTCACATGCATAGTGGTAGTGTACGTTGTGGTGTCATGTGCCACATACATAGTGGTACCGTACGTGGTGGTTGTCATGGGTCACATGCATAGTGGTAGTGTACGTTGTGGTGGCATGTGCCACATACATAGTGGTAGTTTACGTGGTGGTTGTCATTGGCCACACGAATGGTGGTAGTGTACGTGGTGGTTGTCATGGGTCGCATGCATAATGGTAGTGTACGTGGTGGTTGTCATGGATCATATACATAGTGGTAGTGTACGTGGTAGTTGTCATGGGTCACATGTATAATGGTAGTGTACGTGGTGGTTGTCATGGGTCATATACATACTGGTAGTGTACGTGGTGCTTGTCATGGGTCACATGCATAATGGTAGTGTACGTTGTTGTTGTCATGGGCCACATACATAGTGGTAGTGTACGTGGTGGTTGTCATGGGTCACATGCATAATGGTAGTGTACGTGGTGGTTGTCATGGGTCATATACATAGTGGTAGTGTACGTAATGGTTGTCATGGGCCACATGCATATGCAGTGGTAGTGTATGTGGTGGTTGTCATGGGTCACATGCATAGTGGTAATGTATGTGGTGGTTGTCATGTGTCACATGCATTGTGGTAGTGTACGTGGTGGTTGTCATGGGTCACATGCATAGTGGTAGTGTGCGTTGTGGTTGTCATGGGTCACATGCATGTGGTAGTGTATGTTGTGGTTGTCATGCGCCACATACATAGTGGTAGTGTACGTGGTGGTTGTCATGGGTCACATGCATAGTGGCATTGCACGTGGTGGTTGTCATTGGCCACACTCATGGTGGTAGTGTACGTGGTGGTTGTCATGGGTCGCATGCATAATGGTAGTGTACGTGGTGGTTGTCATGGGTCATATACATAGTGGTAGTGTTCGTGGTGGTTGTCATCTGCCACATGCATAGTGGTGGTGTACGTGGTGTTAGTCATTGGCCACACGCATGGTGGTAGTGTACGTGGTTGTTGTCATGGGTCACGTGCATAGTGGAAGTGTACATGGTGGTTGTCATGGGTCACATGCATTGTGGTAGTGTACTTGGTGGTTGTCATGGGTCATGCATAGCGGTAGTGTATGTGGTGGTTGTCATGGATCACATGCATAGTGGTAGTGTACGTGGTGGTTGTCATGGGTCACATACATAGTAGTAGTGTACGTGGTGGTTGTCATGTGTCACATTCATAGTGGTAGTGTACGTTGTGGTTGTCATGGACCACATGCACAGTGGGAGTGTACGTTGTGGTTGTCATGGACCACATACATAGTGGTAGTGTACGTGGGGGTCTTAGAATGATCTTTAACACCTCAGTGTAGAAGGTGTTCAAGATGTTTCGGTTGGTGGATGACGGCCTTCATGACCCACCCTGGCACTAGAGAGTCCTAAAGCCCAACCAACCAACCAACCAACCATGTTCCAACCTGGATTAAAAACTTCAATTTTGATTGCTATCCAGCTCGATGATAAAGTCTATGATTCCCTGGCGCTTCATCATTATCTCACTCAGTGCTTCATCCGTGTCTCATTCGTTTGGTTTCATAACCAAGAGAAAGGCTATGCTTTATTGGTGCTGCAGCCACAGGAACAGATCAACTTCTCTGATGTGATTCAAACTTTGACAGTGGTCACAGTTTATAAAATGAAATCTTTATTTGGATTTAGACCACAGTCTTTTAAAATGTGTCAGCCATAACGAAATAACGCATCATAGATGACTGAAAACATTTACAAAATATACTTGAGTTCTAGCCATATTAAAAGACAATACATGTCTTATTATACGGTTTGTATATCACTGAACTTCTAAATATATTTCTACCGAAATAAATCCTTGATTTAGTTATGTCTATTCAAAAGTATGTCACATCTAAACTAATTTTGATTCCGCCCTTCATAAATCCTGACTCCAATTGTTTCGGATATATCAAACCTTCTGTGATGTTCAAGTTCTAAACAAAACCTTGTTGCAGTGATAATCCAGCCTTAATAAATCCTTGCTGCAGTGATGCTCCTTTAACTAACCCTTACAGAAGTGATGTTCCAGCCATGACTAATCAATTGATGATGCTGTAGACTCTTATCTAAATGAGTCCCTAAGCAAAGTCCTACCCATACTGATGTTCCAGCCATAAATCAATCCTTCAAAGGATGATGTTTCAGTCTTGATAAATCCTTACTAATGCCCCAGTCATGTTCAATCTCTTCTAAAGTTATGTTTCAGTCTTGATAAATCCTTAGAAGTAATCCAACCTCAATCATTCGTTAAAGAAGTAATGTTTCCACCTTAATTAACCTTTATTAGAAAGAAAATCCGTCTACTTATCTCTGTCTATTATCTTTTTTTCATTCCAAATTTAATGAGTTGGCTCAGATAACTGCTCCTTTCCCTACACCTCGAAGCTTTTGAACTCTCCACCTTCTTATATCTTTTCAAATCACTATTAACTGGCACATTTCAAAAGACAGATCTTTCACTTCCTTCAAAAGTCGTAAATATTTTCCCTTGTCTTCTCTTTTTCCGTTTCATAATTATCTCTGTATTTCAATCAAGGACCGGCCTTGATGTGGACTTTTGTCCGTGACTGGAGCCTTCAACATAAGAAATGAGGTATATAAAACCTTCGTAGCATACAAACACACACAGACACATACACACACATCCTCAACCCATGCTGCCCAGTGGGTTTAAGCCAAACTTGGGCGTCCTCACTTTTAACAGGACTTCATTTTTTTTCTTTTTTCACTTGCGCGCTATGATGACTGGTTAGATGAGACTAAAGTCTCCATTCACACTTCCTCTTACAAGGTGCTTCCATCGCGCTAGATTCCCAGTCTTTCCTCGAGCATCTTCATGTGGAGCATCCTCAACCCTGATGACTTCCCTCACAGCATCGGCCACTTGCCTCTCCTCCTTGTGCCATCTTTTTGTCCTGCTATATATTCTTACCTCACTGCCATTCTGTGGACTCCTTCACACCAAATGATCTCACATCTTCAGCCTTCAGTCAATTCATCTTCCTGATACCATCCAGACTATGTGAATTAATTATCTATCTCCGTTGCTCTTATCTTTATACATATCCTGTCCAAACCTGGGTTTCACAGCTGTGCATCAGAGGTGTTACAAGCTTCCTGCACAACCAATTTTTTTCCCCTTTCCCTTGCGTGACTCCGCTTTCGTTTTCAACTTTCCCACTGCCAACCCTGCGAAACTTTACTCCCAAATATTTGCACTCGTCCGCAACTTCCTGGGTTCTCCACCTTGCAAGTGGACCTTACAACCTCATTTCTCATCCCTCGCATAAAAATAACGTCTTTCCTTTTTACTGGCACACACCAGCAACCTCTTCCTCCTACATATACACCGCCGAATTGGCTCAACCATTCTATCCAGTTCCTCTGGCATGACTGACAACACAGCGTCCTCTGCATACAGCAACCTCGTCATTATTCATTCTCTCTCTGTGGATAACACGATCAGCCAACATCCTACCGTACACCCTGCTACCTGTGCTAAGGAGACATGTTCTATAATGTTTGCATTCTCTTCTCCGACACAGTGGAACTATTACTCTCTTCATCCAGTCACCAAGCACCTGACCAAATGTTTACTACAGTGATGTTTATGTATAAATCTATCCCAACTTATGTGATGATTCATTGAGCCGCAATGAATCATTATTAGATCAATGTCTCATCGTTAATCAATCCTCATTAATAAGATGTTCTAGTCTCATCACATCCTTAACGTAGCGAGACTGTAGCTTTGGTAAATCCTTACTGTAGTGAGGCTGTATCGTTGGTAAATCCTTACTGTAGTGAGACTGTAGCTTTGGTAAATCCTTACTGTAGTGAGGCAACAGACAATGAAACCCACCCTCGTGTGAGGATGTATCCTCAATACAACCTTGCTGTAGTGAGGCTGTAGTCTTAATGAATCCTTCCTTTAGTCGTAACCTTAGATAATCATTACTGAAGTAATATTGTAATGGTACTTCACTGAAAATACTCACTGATGTGCTTTACCTTAATAAAGACTTTATTACCTAAACATTGCAGCTTTAGGAAAGTTACTGTTTGATCAATGTCCTTTATTTTGTATCTTATCACGTATTGTGTATCTCAATATTGTCATCTTTAGATCCAGAAAGAACAAAATATTCTGATTCTGTTTGGTAAGATTTCTTTCATTCACAAGTTTGATAAAGTAAGTTTCAACCATTAGTAAAGATCATTATTCCATAGCGTTCCTGTCTCAGTTAAGTCCACAAAACAGTCTATTCCCAAACTTAATAAAGACAATAAGGACACTAAAGAGTGTAAGCCACATACAGCACATAAATTCTGCCCTCAGTTGATATCATATACATTATGAGATTGCTAGACCATCACAGACGTAGGATAGTGTAGTGTTGGGTCAGAGATGTGATGCAAAATACTAAGAATTAAGGGGAAAGTTTTGGGGAACTTGATACAAAAACTTTTAGATTTAAAGATGTCATTCGTTCATCATCTTTTAAAGACTTAGAAAACTTTTCGATGAGGGATTTTGTGTTGCTTTCCGTCAGTAAGTTATAATTATGTTTCAATGATCATAGTAGGAGAAATATGTCCACTTCCTCTAGACATGATTCTGCCTTACCCTAACTTATCTTTGCCTATGTTACCTATTGTGGCTTTGTGTCACAAAATTCCTGTTGGTCGAAGTGGTTGTACTGAGTGTATTGTACCCCTACTGCTGGTCTCTCTCATAAGAATGTTAAGTAACTGATCTAATCTTTACTTCTGGCCTGTTGCATTTAAACACGGGTACTGTTGTTCCTTGCGTACTAACCTTGCTACTACGAGACCCTTTAGTTCATTTATCTTCTAACATACATAGGAATGTATTAGTCATAGTAAATGAATTGACATTACTCTTCCTTACTAGCTATGAAATACATTTTCAGAATATGTCTCCCCCAAGACTTGCACGTTAATGTCCGACATTGTGATGACGATGTTTCAGAGGTGTATTTTTGATAGCTATGTCTTGCGTTATGTTGACAGACCCGTCGCAGCATCGGAGCTCCAGAACCACCTCCACAATCCTCTCCCGGATGGTCGCCACGCGTCGCACCTCCAGTCTGCTGTCGCGCGGCTCCACAGGGACAGGACCTGTCTCCCGCCAGACTTCGAACTCGATCTCGCCTTACCAATCAGCCAGGCGCAAGGTATTGGCTTCGCACCAGGCTTCGAACTCGCTCTCCCGGCAGTCGTCGGGGGATGTGACCACATCGAGGAAAGGGTCGAACCCCCTGGCTGGTATCTTTGTCGTGGGGCCATCGAGGGAAAAAGGAGGAGGAGGAGGAGAGGAGGAGGTTGTCATTCTGATCATGAGAATCCCATGGGTGATGGAGGTACTTGCACGTGTCATGAGACGCCACTGATAATAGGCGAAGACAAGAATCACCTCATGAACCCGATGACTGAGGAACCTGATGGTAAGAATCATCATACGCACTCCAAGACGGAGGAAGACCTCCAAGATCACCATACGCACTCCAAGACGGAGAAGGACCTCCAAGATCACCATACGCACTCCAAGACGGAGAAGGACCTCCAAGATCACCATACACACTCCAAGACGGAGAAGGACCTCCAAGATCACCATACGCACTCCAAGACGGAGAAGGACCTCCAAGATCACCATACACACTCCAAGACGGAGAAGGACCTCCAAGATCACCATACGCACTCCAAGACGGAGAAGGACCTCCAAGATCACCATACGCACTCCAAGACAGAGGAAGACCTCCAAAATCATCATACGCACTCCAAGACAGAGGAAGACCTCCAAAATCATCATACGCACTCCAAGACAAAGGAAGACCTCCAAAATCATGATACGCACTCCAAGATAGAGGAAGACTTCCAGAATCACCATACGCACTCCAAGGCGGAAGAGGATCTCCAAAGTCATCATACGCAGATCAAGACGAAGACTCTTCTCAAGACCAACTTAACTACTGAGACTGAAGGGAGCAGCGGGAACCAGACACACAAGAATGACATCATTTTCTTCCAAACCACTAAGGAAAACAATCAACAGGGGTGTTCAGATGTTCAGGAAGAACAGCTGTTACTGAACACTGGCGACCAACAGTTAGAAGAACTTCCCACCCGGACAACGGTAAACAGGTAGTGAAGAAGGACTTACATCATAAGACTTATCGTGATGAACAACAGGATGAACACATATAGTTAATGAATGGTGATGAATAACAGAAGAACATTCACTGTTGAGCAAGTGTTACCTCTACTGATGGATGAACAGCAATGTTACCACTACTGATGAGTGAGGAACATTGTTGCCACAACTAATGGATGAACAAGTGTTGATACAACTTATGGTTGAACAACAATGTTAACATTTCTGGTGAATGAAGAATAGTGATATCTCTAATTATGAACGAAGAACAGTGAAATTTCTACTGATGAATGAAGAACAGTGACATCTCTACTGATGAATGAAGAACAATGATATCTCTGCTGATGAATGAGGAACAGTGATATCTCTAATGAATGAAGAACAGTGATATATCTACTGATGAGTAAAGAACAATGATATCTCTAATGATGAATGAAGAACAGTGATATCTCTACTGATAAATCAAGAACAGCGATATCTCTACTGATGAAAGAACAATGATATCTCTACTGATGAATGAAGAGCAGTGATAACTCTATTGATGAACGAAGGACAGTGAAATATCCAATGATGAATGACGAACAGTGATATCTCTACTGATGAGTGAAGGACAGTGATATCTCTGATGATGAATGAAAAACAATGATATCTCTACTGACGAATGAAGAACAGTGATATCTACTGATGAGTGAAGGACAGTGATATCTCTAATGATGAATGAAGAACAGTGATATATCTAATGATGAGTGAAGAACAGTGGTATCTCTAATGATGAATGAAGAACAGTGATATCTCTACTGATGAATGAAGAACAGTAATATCTCTACTGATGAATGAAGAACAATGATATCTATACTGATAGATGGAGAACAGTGATATCTAATGAATGAAGAACAGTGATATCTCCAATGATGGATGAAGGACAGTGATATCTCTGCTGATGAATGAAAAACATTGATATCTCCAATGATGAAAGAAGAACAGTGATATCTCTGCGGATGAATGAAGATCAGTGATATCTCCAATGATGAATGAAAGGACAGTGATATCTCTGATGAATGAAGAACAATGATATCTCTACTGATGAATGAAGAACAGTGATATCTCTACTGATGAATGAAGAACAGTGATACTCTACTGATGAATGAAGAACAGTGATATCTCTACTGATGAATAAAGAACAGTGATATCTCTACTGATGAATGAATAACAGTGATATCTCTACTGATGAATGAAGAACAGTGATACCTCTACTGAAGAAGGAAGAACGGTGATATCTCTATTGATGAATGAAGAACAGTGATATCTCTACTGATGAATGAAGGACAGTGATATCTCTACTGATGAATGAAGAACAGTGATATCTCTAATGATAAAATGAAGAAGACTGATATCTCTACTGATGAATGAAGAACAGTGATATCTCTACTGATGAATGAAGAACAGTGATATCTCTACTGATGAATGAAGAACAGTGATATCTCTACTGATGAATGAAGAGCAGTGATATCTCTACTGATGAATGAAGAACAGTGATATCTCTATTGAATGAAGAACAGTGATAACTCTAATGATGAATGAAGAACAGTGATATGTCTACTGATGAATGGAGAACAGTGATATCTCTATTGATGAATGAAGAACAGTGATATCTCTACTGATGAATGAAAAACAGTGATATCTCTAATGAATGAAGAACAGTGATATCTCTACTGATGAATGAAGAACAGTGATATCTCTACTGATGAATGAAGAACAGTGATATCTCTAATGATGAATGAAGAACAGTGATATCTCTAATGAACAGTGATATCTCTAATGAATGAAGAACAGTGATAACTCTAATGATGATTGAAGAACAGTGATATCTCTACTGATGAATGAAGAACAGTGATATCTCTACTGATGAATGAAGAACAGTGATATCTCTACTGATGAATGAAGAACAGTGATATCTCTACTGATGAATGAAGAACAGTAATATCTCCAATGATGAATGACGAACAGTGATATCTCTACTGATGAGTGAAGGACAGTGATATCTCTGATGATGAATGAAGAACAGTGATATCTCTGATGATGAATGAAGAACAGTGATATCTCTGATGATGAATGAAGAACAGTGATATCTCTAATGATGAATGAAGAACAGTGATATCTCTAATGATGAATGCTACTGATAGGTGAACAACAGTGTTGTCACTTCTGCTGTATGAACAACAACACTGATACGACTGTTATCAATGACGGATGAACAACAGTGTTACCACTCATGGTTGATGAGCAACAGTGTTAACACTCATGGAGGATGAACAACAGTGTTACCACTGATGATGGATGAGCAACAGTGTCAACACTTATGGAGGATGAACAACAGTATTAACACTCATGGAGGATGAACAACAGTGTTACCACTAATGATGGATGAGCAACAGTGTTACAATCATGATGGATGAACAACAGTGTTAACGCTTATGATGGATGAACAACAGTGTTACCACTAATGATGGATGAGCAACATTGTTACGATCATGATGGATGAACAACAGTGTTAACACTCATGGGGGATGAACAATAGTGTTACCACTAATGATGGATGAGCAACAGTGTTACAATCATGATGGATGAACAACAGTGTTAACGCTTATGATGGATGAACAACAATGTTACCACTAATGATGGTTGAGCAACAATGTTACCACTCCTGCTGGATGAACAACAACGTTGCCATTACTGGTGAGTAAACAACAGGTGTTACCACTATTGATGGATGAACACCAGCTTTACCATTAGTGACGGATGAACAGCAGACTTACCACTACTGATGTGTGAACTGCAGTGTTACCATTGTTGATGGATGAACAATGACGTTATCCTTACTGATGGATGAACAACAGTGTTACCTCTCGTGATGGATGAACAACATAGTTACCACTACTGATGTGTGAACAACAGTGTTACCACTGTTGATGGATGAACAACAACGTTACCATTACTGTTAGATAAACAACAGTATTACCACTATTGATGGATGAACAACAATGTTACCATTACTGGTGGATGAACAACAGTGTTACCATTAGTGATGGATGAACAACAGTTACCACTTCTGATGTGTGAACAACAGTGTTACCACTATTGACGGATGAACAACAGTGTTATCACTTGATGGATGAACAAAAGCGTTATCACTACAGATGGGTGAACAACAGTGTTACCACTACTGATGGATGAACAGCAACGTTACCATTACTGGTGGATGAACAACAGTGTTATCACTAATGATGGATGAACAATAGTGTTATCATTAATGAGAATGAACAACAGAATTACCACTACAGGTAGATGAACATCACTGTTACAAATTCCAATTGATGACCTTGAAGGCCATGTATGTATGTGTGTGTGTGTGTGTGTGTGTGTGTGTGTGTGTGTGTGTGTGTGCGTGTATGTGTGTGTGTGTGTGCGTGTATGTGTGTGTGTGTGTGTGTGTGTGTGTGTGTGTGTGTGTGTGTGTGTAAGTGATTACAGTTTGTGTGTTACGGGGAGAGAGATTTAGCATGGCGTTGTGCCGTCTCTACCTTAAATATGCTCCGTGACTTTACTCTCACCGATATGTACACACACACACACACACACACACACACACACACACACACACACACACAGGGCAGCGTAGGCCAGGTTACCATGTATCGAACAGCCCTGAGGGGAGGATAAACACCTAGGCTGGCTTTCGACGGACAAGCTCGCCCAGGATTCGAACGCTAACCGCTACACCATGGAAATCCGTCATTGCTAACTGCTAGTAATGTGAACCTGATGGGATTTGACCGGTCTAGACCCCATTGCTCATGGATGTGAGAAGAAAGGAATTCCATTACTTGTAATCGAATAGTCATTTCCCTATTAGGGGCGATCGTCGCAGCCGAGCAGTGTGTGTCTCTCGGCAGATCTTCCTTCAACATGTTTCATTAAATATTTCTGCTAATTCAGCATTCATCATTTTCTTCCTGATGTTTTCAACTTGTCTAAGTTGGTCAAAGGTCATCATAGCAAGGGTAGAATCCAACTTAGGCGGAAATCAGTAGAAATTTTTTTATCAGGTTCACAGCAACAAGACACAACACAACATCTCGCGACTCCTATCACATCCTCAAGGGTGAGGATATCCAGTCTGGCGTTTATACACAAAAGTTAAGGATGGGAAAGAAGATGGATTGACCAATGAGAGATGATTGTGGTGGGCAGCTCCTCCCTCGTCTGACCAATGGCAGGTCGCAGACTCAGGTCAGCCGGGCGCACTGCAACGTAACGTCACCATGAACTATGACCTTTTGGTAATCTACGAGATTAGTATGAGAGCCTTGTTAGTCGAGTGCGTCTACAACAAACTGATAACTGATAAATAATGCTGAATAAACAGACATATTCAAAGACACACACACACACACACACACACACACACACACACACACACACACACACACCCATACACACACATACACACACACACACACATACACACACACACATATATCTATATCTATATCTATCTATCTATCTATCTATCTATATATATATATATATATATATATATATATATATATATATATATATATATATATATATATATATATATATATATATATATATATATATATATATATAACTGTAAGTTGTAACTATATGTGATTACGTGGATATGAGATCATATATAAAGGTCTTGTTAATAATTTCAAGATACATGCTGATGAATAATGGCTTTATCTCCTCCTCTTACGTATATTTTCATCATATCTTCCGGGGAATTCCTTTGTTCCTTTATTAATATTTGAGAGGCTGGTCTCGTTCTACGCGCAGCCCTGACGAGTGTCGGTAAAAATTGAAAACTCTTGAGACGAGGGACAAGAATTCTGACAAGACTTTCATCCATGTTCGCTCAATATATTTGCATATATTCATATATATATATATATATATATATATATATATATATATATACATATATATATATATATATATATATATATATATATATATATATATATATATATATATATATATATATATATATATATATATATATATATATATATATATGTCAGTTTTTCCACACTCATTGTCTCCATATGTGCAAACCACTTCAACACACCCTCTTCCGCTGTCTCAACCACACTCTACTTATTTCCACACATCTCTCTTATCCTTTCATTACTTACTCGATCAAATTGTCCTTAAACATTTCATTTGAAACACATCCACCCTCCTCCGTACGACCCCATCTATAGCTCATGCCTCGCAATCATAAAACATTGTTGGAACCACTATTCGTTCAAACATACCCATCTTTGCTCTACGAGATAACGTTCTTGCCTTCCACACATTGTTCATCTCTCCCAGAACCTTCCCCCTTCCCCCATTTTATGACTCACTTCCGCTTGCATGGTTCCATCCGCTGCCAAGTCCACTCCAAGATGTCTAAAAGGCTTCACTTCCTTCAATTTTTCTCCAATTAAACTTATATCCCAATTAACTTGTCCCTCAACCCTATATATATTGCATGAGGTCACAGTGGCGTGCGTGATCTTGTATACGCATAAAACCACGTGGTAAATGGAACACGATAAGTTCCCAAGTGTACTATCGTGTAATGATCACATCCCAAGGGAAAATGAAAGAAAGAGATAGAAAACTTAGTATAGTTAGTTGATATACAAGGAAGAAAGAGGCTTAAGACGCTATTGGTAAACAAGCGTTACCGGATAGTGGTGTTCAGGTTGGTGGCGCTCGGGTCTGGCATCGTGGTTGTGTGTGTATATATATATATATATATATATATATATATATATATATATATATATATATATATATATATATATATATATATATATATATATATATATATATATAATATCGGGGTGAAGAGAGTGGTGAGAGTAAGTGAGCTTGGGAAGGAGACTTGTGTGAGGAAGTACCAGGAGAGACAGACTACACAATGGAAAACGGTGAGAACAAACGAGGTAAGGGGAGTGGGGGAGGAATGGGATGTATTTAGGGAAGCAGTGATGGATTGCGCAAAAGATGCTTATGGCATGAGAAGCGTGGGAGGTGGGCAGATTAGAAAGGGTAGTGAGTGAAGGGATGAAGAAGTAAGATTATTGCTGAAAGAGAAGAGAGAGGCATTTGGACGATTTATGCAAGGAAATAATGCAAATGAGGGGGAGATGTATGAAAGAAAGAGGCAGGAGGTCAAGAGAAAGGTGCAAGAGGTGAAAAAGAGGGCAAATGAGAGTTGGGATGAGAGAGTATCATTAAATTTTCGGGAGAATAAAAAGATATTCTGGAAGAAGGTAAATAAAGTGCGTAAGACAAGGGAACAAATGGGAACTTCAGTGAAAGGGGCTGATGGGGAGGTGATAAGAAGTAGTGTTGATGTGAGAAGGAGATGAAGTGAGTATTTTGAAAGTTTGTTGAATGTGTTTGATGATAGAGTAGCAGATATAGGTTGTTTTGGTCGAGGTGGTGAGCAAAGTGAGAGGGTCAGGGAAAATGATTTGGTAAACAGAGAAGAGGTAGTAAAAGCTTTGCGGAAGATGAAAGCCGGCAAGGCAGCAGGTTTGGATGGTATTGCAGTGGAATTCATTAAAAAAGGGGGTGACTGCATTGTTGACTGGTTGGTAAGGTTATTTAATGTATGTATAATTCATGGAGAGGTGCCTGAGGATTGGCGGAATGCTTGTATAGTACCATTGTACAAAGGCAACGGGGATAAGAGTGAGTGCTCGAATTACAGAGGTATAAGTTTGTTGAGTATTCCTGATAAATTATATGGGAGGGTATTGATTGAGAGGGTGAAGGCATGTACAGAGCATCAGATTGGGGAAGAGCAGTGTGGTTTCAGAAGTGGTAAAGGATGTGTGGATCAGTTGTTTGCTTTGGAGAATGTTTGCGAGAAATACTTAGAAAAGCAAATGGATTTGTATGTAGCATTTATGGATCTGGAGAAGGCATATGATAGAGTTGATAGAGATGCACTGTGGAAGGTATTAAGAGTATATGGTCTGGGAGGCAAGTTGTTAGAAGCAGTGAAAAGTTTTTATCGAGGATGTAAGGCATGTGTACGTGTAGGAAGAGAGGAAAATGATTGGTTCTCAGTGAATGTAGGTTTGCGGCAGGGATGTGTGATGTCTCCATAGTTGTTTAATTTGTTTATGGATGGGGTTGTTAGGGAGGTGAATGCAAGGTTTTGGAAAGGGGGGCAAGTATGCAGTCTGTTGTGGATGAGAGAGCTTGGGAAGTGAGTCAGTTGTTGTTCGCTGATGATACAGCGCTGGTGGCTGATTCATGTGAGAAACTGCAGAAGCTGGTGACTGAGTTTGATAGAGTGTGTGAAAGAAGAAAGTTGAGAGTAAATGTGAATAAGAGCAAGGTTATTAGGTACAGTAGGGTTGAGGGTCAAGTCAACTGGGAGGTAAGTTTGAATGGAGAAAAACTGGAGGAAGTGAAGTGTTTTAGATATGTGGGAGTGGATTTGGCAGCGGATGTAACCATGGAAGCGGAAGGGAGTCATAGGATAGGGGAGGGGGCGAAAATTCTGGGAGCCTTGAAGAATATGTGGAAGTCGAGAACATTATCTCGGAAAGCAAAAATGGGTATGTTTGAAGGAATTGTGGTTCCAACAATGTTGCATGGTTGCGAGGCGTGGGCTATGGATAGAGTTGTGCGCAGGAGGGTGGATGTGCTGGAAATGAGATGTTTGAGGACAATATGTGGTGTGAGGTGGTTTGATCGAGCAAGTAATAATAGGGTAAAAAAGATGTGCGGTAATAAAAAGAGTGTGGTTGAGAGAGCAGAAGAGGGTGTTTTGAAATGGTTTGGTCACATAGAGAGAATGAGTGAGGAGAGGTTGACAAAGAGGATATATGTGTCAGAGGTGGAGGGAACGAGAAGAAGTGGGAGACCAAATTGGAGGTGGAAGGACGTAGTGAAAAAGATTTTGAGTGATCGGTGCCTGAACATGCAGGAGGGTGAAAGGCGTGCAAGGAATAGAGTGAATTGGAACGATGTGGTATACCGGGGTCGACGTGCTGTCAGTAGACTGAACCAGGACATGTGAAGCCTCTGGGATAAACCATGGAAAGTTTTGTGGGTCCTGGATGGGGTAAGGGAGCTGTGGTTTCGGTGCATTATTAGATGGCAGCTAGAGACTGAGTGTGAACGAATGTGGCCTTTATTGTATTTTCCTAGCGCTACCTCGCACACATGAGGGGGGAGGGGGTTGTTATTTCATGTGTGGTTGGGTGGCGATGGGAATCAATAAGGGCAGACAATTAATAAGGGCAGGCAGGAGGTCATGAGAAAGGTGCAAGAGGTGAAAAAGAGGGCAAATGAGAGTTGGGGTGATACAGTATCATTAAATTTTAGGGAGAATAAAAAGATGTTTTGGAAGGAGATAAATAAAGTGCGTAAAACAAGAGAACAAATGGGAACATCGGTGAAGGGGCCAATGGGGAGGTAATAACAAGTAGTGGTGAAATAAGAGGGAGATTGAGTGAGTATTCTAAAGGTTTGTTGAATGTGTTTGATGATAGAGTAGCAGATACAGAGTGTTTTGGTCGAGATTGTGTGCGAAGTGAAAGAATCAGAGAGAATGATTTGGTAAACAGAGAAGAGGCAGTGAAAGCTTTGCGGAAGATGAAAGCCGGCAAGGCGGCGGGTTTGGATGGTATTGCAGTGGAATCTATCAAAAAGGGGGGGGGTGACTGTTGTTGAATGGTTGGTGAAGATATTCAATGTATGTATGGTTCATGATGAAGCGCCTGAAGATTGGTGGAATGCATGCATAGTACCATTGTACAAAGGCGAAGGGGATAAAGGTAAATGTTTAAATTACAGAAGCATAAGTTTGTATTCCTGAGAAATCATATGGGAGGGTATTGAATGAGAGAATGAAGGCATGTACAGAGCATCAGATTGGGGAAGAGCAGTGTGGTTTCAGAAGTGGTATAGGATGTGTGTATCAGTTGTTTGCTTTTAAGAATGTATATAGGAAATACTTAGAAAAACAGATGGATTTGTATATAGCATTTATAGATCTGGAGAAGGCATATGATAGAGAATATATAGTGTGGGAGGTAAGTTGCTAAAAGCAGTGAAAAGTTTTTATCGAGGATGTAAGGCATGTGTACGAGTAAGAAGAGAAGAAGTGATTGGTTCCCAGTGAATGTCGGGTTGCGAAAGGGGTGCGTGATGTCTCCATGTTTATTTAATTTGTTTTTTGATGGGGTTGTTAAGGAGGTGAATGCAATAGTTTTGCAAAGAGGTGCAAGTATGCAGTCTGTTGTGGATGAGAGGGCTTGAGAAGTGAGTCAGTTGTTCGCTGATGATACAGAGCTAGGTGGCTGATTCGGATGAGAAACTGCAGAAGTTGGTGACTGAGTTTGGTAAATAGTGTGAAAGAAGAAAGCTTAGAGTAAATGTGACTAAGAGCAAGGTTATTAGGTACAGTAGGGTTGAGGGTCAAGTCATTAGGGAGGTAAGTTTGAATGGAGAAAAACTGGAGGAAGTGAAGTGTTTTAGATATCTGGGAGTGGATTTGGCAGCGAATGGAACCATGAAAGAGGAAGTGAGTCACAGGGTGGGGAAGGGGGCGAAGGTTCTGAGAGCGTGGAAGAATGTGTGGAAGGCGAGAACGTTATCTAGAGAGCAAAAATGGGTATGTTTGAAGGAATAGTGGTTCCATCAATGTTATATGGTTGTGAGGCAAGGACTATAGATAGGGTTGTACGGAGTAGGGTGGGTGCGTTGGAAATGAGATGTTTGAGGACAACATGTGGTGTGAGGTGGTTTGATCGATAAAGTAATGAAAGGGTAAGAGAGACGTATGGTAATAAAAATGAGTGTGGTTCAGAGAGCAGAAGAGGGTGTATTGAAGTGGTTTAGTGACATGGAGAGAATGAGTGAGGAAAGATTGACAAAGAGGATATATGTGTCAGAGGTGGAGGCAATGAGGAGTAGTGGGAGACCAAATTGGAGGTGGAAAGATGGAGTGAAAAAGATTTTCAGTGATCGGGGCCTGAACATACAGGAGGGTGAAAGGCGTGCAAGGAATAGAGTGAATTGGAACGATGTGGTATACCGGGGTCGACGTGCTGTCGATGGATTGAACCAGAGCTCGTGAAGCGTCTGGGGTAAACCATGGAAAGTTTTTTTGGGGCCTGGATGTGGAAAGGGAGCTGTGGTTTCGGTGCATTACACATGACAGCTAGATACTGAGTGTGAACGAATGTGGCCTTTGTTGTCTTTTCGTAGCGCTACCTCGCGCGCACGCGATGGGAGGGGGGATGCCATTTCATGTGTGGCGGGGTGGCGACTGGATATGGATGAAGACAGCGAGTATGAATATGTACATGTGTATATATGTATATGTCTGTGTATGTATATATATGTGTACGTTGAAATGTATAGGTATGTATATGTGCGTGTGTGGGCTTTTATGTATATACATGTGTATGTGGGTGAGTTGGGTCATTCTTTCGTCTGTTTCCTTGCGCTACCTCGCGAACGCGGGAGACAGCGACAAAGTATAATGAATATATATATATATATATATATATATATATATATATATTATATATATATATATATATATATATATATATATATATATATATATATAAGATAACATATCTCCTGATATAATGCGTGCGAATAAACATTAGAACTTATATATAATTAGCATCGAAAAGATAATTGACATCCATACTGGTTTGCCTCCGTGTACTCCATTAGTAATGGGGGACGAATTAGAGTTAGATATATAATTAGCCTATAAGGCCTTATGGAGTATATAATTCACATTCAATAATCATATATTGACGGTAGATTATATGATGATCCCTTGACAGAGATTCGTGTTGGATTAAACACTTAAAACCGAGTGATTATCAAAATATTTATGTTGGAAGTGTAAATGAATTCTGTGTTAGATGATTTGCAAACATGGTTTAATTATGATATTTGTTGAAAATATCAAGAGATAAATCTGTTTAATGTTTATCCAGGTGCATCAGTGTTGTCCTTGTTGATCCATATGGGAAAACAAGTTTTGAATAATACACGCAAAAGCTGTTATGTGATTGTGGAAATGTACTTTTAAAACTGGTTCATATATTCATTGGTGTGTTATGTGTATGTGTATGTGTGTGTGCTTGTGTGTGTGTGTGTGTGTGTGTGTGTGTGTGTGTGTGTGTGTGTGTGTGTGTGTTTGTACACATATATTAAGTAATCAATTATATGGGAATAAATATTCTATATACTTCAATGTTGTTTTTGTATCCTTCATATATTTCACTGAATCACATGCCTTGACTACAAAATGACACGAGTCATCTAGGATCATTGTTACCTCCTTGAGCAGGACGGTAATAAGACTTTTAGATGTGTATAGTATGACCTGACTTTTGACCCGAGCCTTACAAGGGTTGGGTCATTCGTCAAGTTATGTTAGCTAAGATGAAACAAGCAACGGAGGCCCCGATCAAGGTCATCACATTGATACCGTATATATATATATATATATATATATATATATATATATATATATATATATATATATATATATATATATATATATATATAACATACAAACCTCCAACAGCCAAGATCGAACCCGGGACCCCTGTGCCACAGGCGGGAATGCTACCGATAGGCTATGGGCCTGGCTAATAGGAAATAACTATTCGAATACTATGTACTCGAATACCCTTCGTCTCACGTTGGTGAGCAACGGGGTCTACACCGGTCATTTCCCAACTGGCGCACATAGCCAACAAATAGCAATTTACCGAACCTAACTGTACAACGCGGGGGTATATGAATCCTGGCTGTTGGAGGTTTGTATGTTCTATAAAGGTGCACGTTCCTATGCACTTTGTTCGTGTATATATATATATATATATATATATATATATATATATATATATATATATATATATATATATATATATATATATATTTTGTACTCTTCGCCATTTCCCGCATTAGCGAGGTAGCGTTAAGAACAGAGGACTGGGCCTTTGAGGAAATATCCTCACCTGGCCCCCTTCTCTGTTCCTTCTTTTGGAGGAAAAAGAAAATGAGAGGGGAGGATTTCCAGCCCAAACAGGTACCTAGATTATAGACCAGCCACTCGGGGAGGATGAACAGCTGGGTGGACTGTGGACCGAGTGGTGCAACCAGGATTCGAACTTATCGTTCGTTCGCATAAGAATCATACCTCGATATGTAGCGTTTCTTGGTATAACCAGATGTAACCATTTACGCTAGTGGGCAGACCACCCGACTCCTGCTTCCACTATCCCTCTCTATAGTCAGTCTTGTATCTTCTTTCTCCCTGTTTTCTCCTCTCTTTTTCTTTTACCTTTGCAATTTTGACCTCTAACAACAACAACAACAACAACAACAACAACAACAACAATATGCTCTACGTCTTCTAAAAGTTAACCGACACCAAGAGTCAGTTAAGCTGTGGCGGAGTTTTGCTGTCCTGTCGATTCATTTGTTCTCGTGGATTCATGAATCAAATTCAAGGTTATGAAACTCGTCATGTAGTACCTTATCCTACCAGGCGAGGAGAATGTGAGTACTTCAAGGATGGACTCAGTAGATAGATTATGGGCTTTTAAAACTGTGAAATAAGTAAAGATAATTCGTCACACGATTTTGCATCTTTACCCAGTGGCTTGGAAAACCTCTTCAATTCGGGTGTTTTGATTCAAGACCTATAGGTACGATGAGGATATGTATGGCCTTAATGAAGGTATCAGAAATCGAGGGTCATATACATAGAATGATAAAGAGTTTTGCTTTTGAATCATCATCAACACCCGAACAAGATTATTTTTGACTGGTGGTTACAACTGGACGCTGACGGTGCAGGTGATAGGCTTGTAGGCCAAACTACCAACCAACCAGCCAATCGTAGCGGCCAATCACTCTCCAGCCATCCGTGAGTAGATCCAGGTCGTCATTTCTCTGTGAGTGGGCAGTGGAGGTACATAGATAAACACACCGATATTGACATGGCTCAGATTTCTGCGACCGATCTTCTGATGAAGGTCTCCTGGACCTCAGAGGTGAGGGAGGGAGGCTTCATGCAGCATCGGGGATGAGGGTAGGTGAGGTGGAATGGTTTAGTGTCATCTTAGCATCAGGTGGTCAGGGTTAAGTAGGTGAGTCTCGGTTCGGTTTAGCCAGATGTAAAGATGACAGAGTGACGTTCAGATAGGATAGAAAATAGGTCGACTTTCTTCATGATGCTGTGAAAAACCTGTCCAGAGGTCAGGCGCGTCTAAGGCACTTGCTCGCTCGACCACCGCCTCCCGTCCCATCTGTTTTGCTTTGCCACTTTAATGTGTGAGGGGAAGGATGTTTACACTGGCGTCCTCTTAACGCGGCCAAGCTTAGGCTAAGAACTTCCTCTTAAAGATAAACACTTTTTCTCTCATGTTTTCCTAAGAGTCGCTGCCACAGTCTCTCGTCCCTCGAGTACACGATGGTTGTTGGTGGATCTCATTGAGACTCATTCTTTTCATAAACGTCCAAGTCATTATCAGTCAGGTTATATTACCTGGCGTTCCTGCCACCTGAAAGGTCTCTGCCTGGGTTAGTGGTGCATGAGGAGGAGCCATCGGCTTCACCACCCGTGTCTCCAGATTTGTATACAAGAGGAATACATTCTTACATTCCTCCTCCAGGAGACAACCTCGTCATAGGCCATCAGGTCTTCAGTTATCTGGCCTTCCCATGCACTGTCCTCCAGTAGACAACCTCGTCATAGGCCATCAGGTCTTCAGTTATCTGGCCTTCCCATGCACTGTCCTCCAGTAGACAACCTCGTCATAGACCATCAGGTCTTCAGTTATCTGGCCTTCCCATGCACTGTCCTCCAGTAGATAACCTCGTCATAGGCCATCAGGTCTTCAGTTATCTGGCCTTCCCATGCACTGTCCTCCAGTAGATAACCTCGTCATAGACCATCAGGTCTTCAGTTACCTGGCCTTCCCATGTACACTCTTACTTCAGGTACAAAGTGTGAGTTACCTGCCGTTGGAATCTCCCCTCTATAACCTATCTGCTCCGACACATGGTTGACCATGTTGGTATGACATCCCTAAGTTCAGGCCCGGTAGATAGATAATGTACGTGTTCGCCTGAACACCTCGCTGGTTTGGTGGAAGGTTAATATCTACACTGACTCGTATCTCACAGCTCGTCTCCTGAGGTTGCCTGGTGACATCCTAGTCACTGTACCGCCTCCGTAGCTCCTGTAACTCCTGTAACTGTCTCCCAGCTGGATGAAGGTTACAGCCTCTGCCGTCATCACGCAGTGTCTTGTAGTCAGGCTGTTTAGATAGGATGTCGTCAGCTCCTTGACCACGACGGTACGACCCTTGGGTACGACGGTACGACCCTTGAGTACAACGGTGCGACACTTGAGTACGACGGTGCAACCCTTGAGTACGACGGTGCGACCCTTGAGCACGACGGTGCGACCCTTGAGTACGACGGTACAACCCATGACCACGACGATACGATCCTTGACCATGAGGGTGCGACCCTTGACCACGACGGTACGACCTTTGACCACGACGTTACGATCCTTGAGTGCGACGGTACGAACCATGAGCACGACGGTACAACTTTTGACCACAACGGTACGACCCTTGGGTACGACAGGTAAGACCCTTGAGCACGACGGTACGACCCTTGACTACGACGGTACGACTCTTGTGCACGACGGTGCGAACCTTGACCACGACCGTACGATCCTTGAGTACGACGGTACGACCCTTGAGTACAACGGCACGATCCTTGGGCACGTCGGTACGACCCTTGGGTACAAAGATACAACCCTCTGGTATGATGATATGGCCTTTGACCCGTCCAGGTCATCAGACACGAATGGTCGTGTCGTCGTGCTAACATGGGTGACACACGTGTCTAACCAGAGACAGTGCGTGTCTAAAACTGCACAGTTCTACTGTCATATTTACTCATCATGTCTTC
This sequence comes from Panulirus ornatus, assembly GCF_036320965.1. Lineage (NCBI taxonomy): Eukaryota > Metazoa > Arthropoda > Malacostraca > Decapoda > Palinuridae > Panulirus > Panulirus ornatus. Next base: position 61,837,949 of record NC_092226.1, read on the forward strand.
CCTAAACTGATTACTGCAATCTGCAAATGTGTGTGTGTGTGTGTGTGTGTGTGTGTGTGTGTGTGTGTGTGTGTGTGTGTGTGTGTGTGTGTGTGAGTGTGTGTGTGTCTGTGTGTCTGTGTGTGTGTGTGTGTGTGTGTGTGTGTGTGTGTGTGTGTGTGTGTGTGTGTGTGTTTGCGTTTCTGTGTGTGTGTGTGTGTGTGTGTGTGTGTGTGTGTGTGTGTGTGTGTGTGTGTGTGTGTGTGTGTGTGTGTGTGTGTGTGTGTGTGTGTGTGTGATTGCTATTTGTATGTTATGAGTAGAGAGCATTACAACCGTTGTCCCGTCTCTTAACCTTGTATATATGTACCATGACTCTCCATTTATGTGTGTGGACACGTCCCAGCCTACGTAAGCCAGGTACCCACTTATCAACCAGTCCCGAGAGAAGGATATACAGCTGGGATTTGATGTGGGCTGAATCAATGCGCCCAGGATAAAAACCCATACAGATCAGACACCAGGCAGCAACGCTAACCAAGGACAAAAATCCACATCAAGTCCGGGCCTTCATTGAAATAGAGCGAGAACTATGAAACAGAAAAACAAAAGACATGGGAAAGTATCTCCGAATTTTGGAAAAAGTGAAAGACCAGTCTTATGAAATGTACCGAGGCATAGTTATTTGAAAGACATGAGAAGGTAGAGAGTTCCAAAGCTTTGACGTGTAGGGAAAGAGACAGGTATCAAAACGGCCCAGCCCTTGAGTCACCGATGGCCGCACAATGATTATGTGATGCAGCGTGGTCTAGTTCGTGTTGGGGGCACACAAGCAGCCGCCTTTCGGGAGCAAAAACCAAAATAATACCCACAGAAGCGGGAAAGTGAACCAACATTGCGGCATAGGGTAAGAGGGTCAAGTTTGGAAGTTAGCCTGGGAGTGTGTATAAGTCGGATCGCTGGAGAGGAAGCTAGATAAGAAGGAGCAAAGTGAGGGAAGGAAGCCAAAACAGGGGAGCTTAGAGATGAGACCTTGATCCCGCACGCTGTCCAAAGCCTGAGATATGTCAAGGGCAACTACGTATGACTCCTCAAAATCTTTCAGGGATGATGACCAGACATTAGTAAGATAGGAAGGAATATCACCAGTGGATCTCGCTTTACGGCTTCTGGTGGTCAGAGAGAAGACTGATTTTTCGAAGTGTTTAAGTATATGGGAGTTGAGAATTGATTCAAAGACTGGAAATGGTAAATGTCAAAGTGATAGGACGATAGTTAGAGAGGTCAGGACTGCCACCCTTCTTAGGGATGGGATGCATCAACGCATGCTTCCAAGGTGAAGGAAAAGTTTTGGTTTTCAGACAGAAACGGAACAGACGAGCAAGCACAGGTGCAAGTTCAGAGGCAAATTCTTTCAGTACACGGGGATGGATGCCATCAGGACCATAAGCCTTGCTTGAGTCCAGAGAAAGAAACGCTTTTCGGACAGTCCGAAAAGAGATTACGGGTAGAGGCATAGGATTAGCAAAAAGAGAATCAGGTGGAGTTAGAGGAGAAACGGGACCTTGAGTTGCTTCGTCTGCGGGAGAGACAGCTATAGTACCGTCAGAGCTGATATGTGAAGGAAAGTTAGAGCGACTGAAGTTATTAGAGATACCCTCAGCTAAAGACCAGAAAGACCCATCACTGGATGACGAGGAGAGGTTATTGCACTTCCTTTGAATAAAATAACGCTTTGCCCTCACGGATAACGTGCTTGCAGCGATTACGGGCAGTGATAAAAGCTGAATGGGAGCCAGAAGAAAGAGAGTTTTCCAAGCCTGATACGTCTGATCCCTTGCCTGAATGGCCTCAGAACAGGAATCTGCGTATATGTTCATAAGTTGATGCTTGCGTGCATACAAGACGTCGTACTTATTACTTACCACTTACATCGTTAAGACACAACAAAGTGATGTCTACCGATTGTCCAAAGAACAATGAGAGGAACTTGAAGAAATCCCCCCTCCCTCTCCACTCCCCACTCCCCCAGGTATGAAACACGACTCCCCTCATGTCTTGCTGTTAAGTAGCTGTTCCCGCAGACCCCCGACACAGACCTTATTTACAGACGTAAACTACTGTGCAAAACATCAGTGTTTGTTGTCATGCGACATCGCATGACAACCCACCGTGCACGATCAATGCCGGCAACCCGCATGGTCCCGCGTTGGTTCGTTAGTAAGCCATACACGATCATGTGAATCTTTCATGCAAGGTGCTATTGAAACCTCTCCATACATGCAGCGCCATACGCATGGCCTCTCTGCAGGACCCACTGTAAACCTGCGAACCCTTACGTTAAAGCCATACGTGGTCTTTGGGGGAAAAAAAAGAAAAAAGAAAATCCTTCAGAGCTTAATGCAGAATTCGTTTCATAAGACACTTTATATTAATTCCAAAAAAGAAAATATCCTTCAGAGCTTAATGTAGAATTCGTTTCATAAGACACTTTATATTAATTCCAAAAAAGAAAATATCCTTCAGAGCTTAATGTAGAATTCGTTTCATAAGACACTTTATATTAATTCCAAAAAAGAAAATATCCTTCAGAGCTTAATGCAGAATTCGTTTCATAAGACACTTTATATCAATTCCAAAAAAGAAAATATCCTTCAGAGCTTAATGTAGAATTCGTTTCATAAGACACTTTATACTAATTCCAAAAAATATCCTTCAGAGGTTCATGTAGAATTCGTTTCATAAGATACCTCATCTTAATTCCATGGGGAACTCCATGTCAACCTCCAGTGAAAGAAGCCATGTAAACCTTTCACACAAGACCCATGTAACCCTCCCCCCCTTCCCATACAAGACCTACGTGCACTTCCCTTACAAAACCCCCCATGTGAACCTTCCATACAAAATCCCATATGACGCCCCATAAAAAACTCCATGCACCATGTTAAGGCATCACACGCCACCTATAAAACTCCCTCGATGCACTCCATGTTGCTGCTGCTGCTCCTGCCCTGCAAAAAGGCTACGATTTCCGCTGGAACTCGTCTTACGTAATCCGTAATAAGGTCTTCGTCTTACGTAATCCGTAATAAGGTCTTCGTCTTACGTAATCCGTGATAAGGTCTTCGTCTTACGTAATCCGTGATAAGGTCTTCGTCTTACGTAATCCGTAATAAGGTCTTCGTCTTACATAATCCGTCATAAAATCTTCGTTATGCGTAATACGTAATAATGATGCTATTGTGTCACTCACCGTGATAATGAGGACCATCTGTTACGTAACCCCTGGTAACGCAGTAATATGGATGTTACGGTACTTAATGATGCGTATCACAGTACACCATCATGTGTACCCCCTAATTACGGTACCCCCATATTATCTACCCCATGGTATGTACCCATATCACGGTATCCTATGATGTGTACCCCATAATATGGTACTTCATGATATGTACCCCTTGTTATGGTACCTCATGATGTGTACCCCATAATATGGTACCTCATGATATGTACCCCATGTTATGGTACCTCATGATATGTATCCCTTGTTATGGTACCTCATGATGTGTACCCCATAATATGGTACCTCATGATATGTATCCCCTGTTATGGTACCTCATGATGTGTACCCCATAATATGGTACCTCATGATATGTATCCCTTGTTATGGTACCTCATGATGTGTACCCCATGATATGGTACCTCATGATATGTATCCCTTGTTATGGTACCTCATGATATGTACCCCATGTTATGGTACCTCATGATATGTATCCCTTGTTATGGTACCCCACGATATGTACCCCTTGGTATGGTACCCATGATATGTACCCCTTGTTATGGTACCCCACGATATGTACCCCTTGGTATGGTACCCATAATATGTACCTCTTGTTATAGTACCCCATGATATGTACCCCTTATTACGGTACCCCACGATATGTACCCCTTGTTATGGTACCTCCTTACTATGGTACCCATGATATGTACCCCTTGATATGGTACCCCATAATATGTACCCCTTGTTATGTTACCCCACGATATGTACCCCTTGTTATGGTACCCCCTTGGTATGGTACCCATGATATGTACCCCATGGTATGGTACCCATGATATGTACCCCTTGTTATGGTACCCCACGATATGTACCCCTTGGTATGGTACCCATAATATGTACCTCTTGTTATGGTACCCCACGATATGTACCCCTTGTTATGGTACCCCCTTGGTATGGTACCCATGATATGTACCCCATGGTATGGTACCCATGATATGTACCCCTTGTTATGGTACCCCACGATATGTACCCCTTGGTATGGTACCCATAATATGTACCTCTTGTTATAGTACCCACAGTATACGCAAGAAAAGAAAAGTATTACATGGGATCATCAAATCATTATCAATGTACAATGTTCTTAATGTAGTTAGTGACAGGGTTGGATGACAGAGCGCTCCCGCAGCATCGCCCTAGAAGCTGTAATTCAGGGCGATATTTTTAGGGCCAGACCGCTTTGGTCAATACCCAGCCGACCTTTGTGGGTGAACCCCGGCAGCGTAATCCGGGCGATATTTATAGGCCAGGTCGCTGGTCAGTACCCCTCGCCTCTCGGCCCTCGACCCGTCTGGTCGATGACGTACAAACGTCCTTGGCCATCTGTCGTGGGGGGAAGAGACAGGGGACCTGTCCGTCTGTCGCAGGGAGAGAGTGAGGTGCTCGTCCCTCTGTTGTAGGGTTGACAGGGACCGTTCCATGTGTCGCAGGGTAGAGATAGGGGCGCTTCCGTCTGTCACAGGGTAGAGACAGGAACCCTTCTGTCTGTCACAGGGTAGAGACAGGGACCCTTCTGTATGTCACAGGGTAGAGACAGGGACCCTTCTGTATGTCACGGGGTTGAGACAAGAGCCCTTCCGTCTGTCGCAGGGTAGAGACAGTAACTCTTCCGTCTGTCGCAGGGTAGAGACAGGGGCCCTTCTGTCTGTCACAGGGTAGAGACAGGGACCCTTCTGTCTGTCACAGGGTTGAGACAGGGACCCTTCTGTCTGTCACAGGGTAGAGACAGGGACCCTTCTGTATGTCACAGGGTTGAGACAAGAGCCCTTCCGTCTGTCGCAGGGTAGAGACAGTAACCCTTCCGTCTATCGTAGGGTAGAAACAGGGAATCGCCCGTACCCTGCACTGGTCAAGCAGATCTTACACATGTAAAAGGAGGATAACAATTACGCATCTTACGCATTCTATTCCAAGGCGTACTACTGCGTTAACTACTGTTATCGATACGCACTGTGCCATTACGCACAGGAAAACACAATGACAGGAGGAGGAGGTAGATGGAGGGGAGGGAGGAGGGGATTGAGCTTAATCAATAGCCTTAAAAGTAACGAGAAAGTAATACTTTGTTATTCCGCCGACGAAGGTTATTTAGGGATTTATTTCATCACAACAACTTTGATTACCTTTGCTCTTCTCAAGTGTCTTATTCGAGATTGTAAACAGTTTACTTTGTTTTCTTTACTGACTTTTACGTCTTGTTGTTTGCTGCTGGGGACGTGGTTTACACGTTGACAGACGTTGTTCGCTGCTGGGGAAGTGGTTTACACGCTGATAGACGTTGTTTGCTGCTGGAGGACATGGTTTACACGTTGATAGACGTTGTTTGCTATTGGGAGATGTGGTGTACACGTTGATAGACGTTGCTTGCTGCTGGGGGCCGTGGCTCACACGTTAATAGATGTTCTTTGATGCTGGGACGTGGTTTGCACGTTGATAGATGTTGTTTGCTGCTGAAGGACGTGGTTTCCACTTTAACAGATTCATGCTTAGTACAGGAGCTGGACTGTATGAGTAAGACAACCTCGCTTGCTACAGCAAGTCACGATGTTTCCAAATATAAGTAGGGAATTGTAAGTGTCTTATATTCGGAGATGTACTTAAGGAAAAGTAGTCAAGTTGAACCCGGAATTATTTACTTTACCAGAGTAGCAAAGTGATGAGGCATCTTTACTGATGACCATTGTGTCTGACACACGATTATATCTGCATCATGAGGTCTTGACCAGTTGGGGGTCGTGTTGTGGTCAATATATCACCACAATTCAATATTTCCCTCATCTATAACCTCTGGCAAACAGCTCGATAACATGACTGAGTTCGAAACCCTGCTCAATTCCCGTCATCTGATGAGAATGTCAATGATTTCATAAATGATGAATCAACATAGATGGGGAATAAAAAAAAAAGGTGCCATTCATTCAAAAGTTTGCGAGTTCTGCTGCTGATGATAACGACGACTTTTACTATAAACACCAAATTAATGTGGATACTCCCCCATCCTCCCATCATCGCCCCATTCCCTCCCACCCCAACCCTTCCCACACACACACACACACACACACACACACCAGTGCCCCTGGCCCCCGGTGGAGTGGGTCCTGGTGCACCAGCCCCTGACTGTGGCGCGCTGCTATACAGCCCCGGCGGTGGAGGACTCCTCTCCACGACACTCCAGATAACGACGTCTAAATAACGACGGAGGTTGTTTCTTTGTGGTGGGGGATCACTTGTGTAAGATCCCTCGCTGATGACGGTCGTCTGTGTGAGAGCCGAGTGTAGGCAGGAGACGACGGCAGGGGAGGCTCGCTTCGTCTTTATCGTGTGAACGACTACCCTTCTGTCGCTCCATTAAAGTCGTCGTCCCTCGTAGGACTGACGACTTCCGGAGGAGTAAGGACCGACGTGTTGACGTGTCCTACCGAGGAAGCGTCTCGTGTGTAGAAACTTGAGACTCGTAGCGGAATACAGAGCGAAATCTCGGCGTTTCGGGGGGAGAACTTGACGTCAGGGGTTCTTGATGCGCCGTCATGAGGATGGCAGGTAAAGGACTTCGCTAAGGACCTCGAGTGTAAGATCACGCGGCAGCGGAGTGGCAGCCGGACACTAGCGGCCCACCACGTGTTGCTGCCACAATGATATCAGCTGATAACGCGCGCGTGCGAACCCGGAGAAGGAAGTGTTGGCCAAGGGTGGCGGCGACGTCTTTGAGGGAGGTGACGGGGAGGCGGCGGTGCCTATGGCTGTGAGCGGTGGTGTAGGACCTCCTCACCACAGCAGCTGAGGTGCCATGAGCCGTGGCCCAGCCGCTGCGATGAGTCAGTAGTCCGTCAGCGGCCGCCAGTGTGGGCTCTCTCGGACACCACTATTGATTACGAGCGGTGGGTGCTGGCGGCAGAGCTGGCCCGGCATGGCGGACACAGCAGCGCTCCGCCTTATATATCTCCCTGTGACCTCTCCCTGCCCTCACCTGGATGCCTGTGTGTACGCCCACACGCTGTGAGACGCGGCCCTCACGCCCACGCCCGCAGGAACCACGATGGGCGCCTGTATAGCCCGCTGCTGGCCTCTCATAGCCGACCCCAGGTGAGCTACCTCATACAAACACACACACACACATACACGCACACACACACGCCCCCTCCGTCAGCCACAACACTGCCTCATGACACTCACACTCGACCCAGGAGTCCACACTTGACCCATATTCATCATCTGCCAAATAGCCCATTTACCAATTAACAATTACATCACGTGTGCCAATTAATAGCCCGATTCAAGGCTGGGGCTGTGTGTGTGTGTGTGTGTGTGTGTGTGTGTGAGCAGAGAGACTCACAAGTCTAAGGAACGCTTGGGCTATGGATTCTCTGCTGTAGTTGGCCGATAAACCACTTGGTGTTGTGTTATGGTCTGTGTACGTGTGAGGACGACGGTCCTGGACGATATGTTCACCTGTGCTCCACCGTCATTGTTCCTCGTAATTATAGAAACATAAATTACTCGAAGCAGCGGCTACAACGATAGTGTTGAAAACCCTAATTGGTTCCACGAAAGGTGTCAGATATATAGAAAACAAATGAGAGTTGGTGATAATGCTCAAACCCAAACAAGACATTTGATCATGTGACCCGAGTGAAAATACTTAAAGAAAACGTGAGAAAATCTAACGCAAACTCTCGCTTGTCAGTGTGAGGTGAGCGCTGGAGAACATGACGCATGAAAAGGAACTGACAACTTGGCAATGTGGAAGAAATAATGGTAATAATGGCACAGGAAGAAATACCAAAATGTTGATGACAGATTTCATACCATAAATGTGATATTTTGAACGCTACTCTTAGAGGAGTTTGTGCAACATTGTATATTTTTGGAGTCTTAATTTCTACAATATTTTAAATGAATGTAGAACACTTAACTGGCCGCGCACACACACACACACACACACACACACACACAGCAGGTGGATTCAGATCAAAGCTGCACTACCCTTGTATTCTAATATCTTCCTATCCTTCTCTCCCTCAAAAACCCTCCTACAAACCCGTCCCAAATTCTTCAGCTCCCTCAGCCCGTCCCCAGCCCCCACCTCCCCCTAGTCAACAACAAGTGAGGAGAAACATACATAGATTTATCTCCCAGCTGGACCTGGGCGCCACCTCCTCAGTGGGTACACAGACGAGACTTTCTCATTCTTCCGTATAGTTCCATGACAAGATGTATATATATATATATATATATATATATATATATATATATATATATATATATATGAATTGTTATTGCTTTACTTTGTGTCTTCGAACTCTCTCTCTCTCTCTCTCTCTCTCTCTCTCTCTCTCTCTCTCTCTCTCTCTCTCTCTCTCTCTCTCTCTCTCTCTCCCAATACCAACATTCCTCGCACTTTTGCCTCGCTCTGTCAACACTTGCCTCTCGCCCCGGGGGCTGCCGCCCGTCAGCTGCCACCTCTCCTGGCTAACCAACCACCCAGCAACCAAAACATTTCCTCCACCCAACACTTCCATGGGCACGAGATTAATTTTACTCTTTTTTCTTTTCTTGGCAAAAGAACAAATTTTTGGTAAAATCTTTTTTGTTGCTATTTGGGCTCCTGATTAAAGCTGATTACTGAGAATTGACACAACGCTGTTTGGCTTTTTTGTTGAATGTCAATTACTATTGAAACAAGTTCCACAATAGACGATAATTTGAAGTGGATATATATATATATATATATATATATATATATATATATATATATATATATATATATATATATATATATATTAAACTTTGTCTCTGTCTCCCGCGTTAGCGAGGTAGCGCAAGGAAACAGACGAAAGAATGGCGCAACCCACCTACATACACATGTAAATACATACGCGTCCACACACGCACATATACAGACCTATACATTTCAACGTATATATATATATATATATATATATATATATATATATATATATATATATATATATATATATATATATATATATATATATATATGTATATATATATACATATATACACATGTATATATTCATATTTGCTGCCTTCATCCATTCTCGTCGCCACCCTGCCACACATGAAATCCCCCTCCCCCCTTCCTATGTTGCTTAAATCCTTTAATGTAAATGTTGCCTTCAGCAACAATAATACTATAAAGAATATCTTAATCAGGAACTCACCGGAAAATTCTCCTGGATGCATCTATAGAGTGCCATGTAGAAACTGTGATGGGTACTTTAGATCTACGTTAAAGTACCCTAGATCTTTCATTGATAAATCCCTAAAGGTTAGCAAAGAAACCATTTTATAGAGTTAAACCTAACCTCCCATTCACACTAAGAATCTTTTAGTTCTCCCTTTTAATGATAATTTTACCTTACCCCTTATGTTGCTTAAATCCTTTAATGTAAATGTTGCCTTCAGCAACAATATTACTATAAAGAATATCTTAATCAGGAACTCACCAGAAAATTCTCCTGAATGCATCTATACAGTGCCATGTAGAATTTTGATAAGTTTCATGTTGGGCAGACTGTTAAGGATCTTTCTGTTAGACTTAAGAAACATAAATATAGTATAAGAACAGGACAAGAGTCAAATGCCTTTGTTTGATCTCGTTAAAAACTATAATCATTGTATTGACTGGAGCTATACTACCTCAGTTATTAACTCTAACTCCAGTACCACGAGAAATATCATTGAATCTTCTACTACTAAGTACACAAAGAATTAAAACCTTAATATTAGTGAAGGTCTATGCAAATTGGATAGCTTCATTCTTGATAAAATTTGTAAGAATTCCCCTTCTTGTCCACAAAATAAGTTTATGATACGCTCGTTGTCTGTCTTTGAGAGTCACTTGTTTACCAAATGGCGCCCTAGCTACGTCTCTTTGTTGTAGATCACCTGACTTATATTTCTTTCTTTATCTCCCCTGGTGATGTGATGATTACACGAAAGTGCACTTCGGAACTTATCGTGTTTCATTTCCCCCTTGGATTCATAGGAATATATATATATATATATATATATATATATATATATATATATATATATATATATATATATATATATATATATATATATACATATATATATATATATATATATATATATATGCAGATATAACCACATGGAAACGAAAAACACGAAGAGTCAAACGCTTTCGTATAATCACACGGTCAGTGCTGAGTACAAATAGACAGAACCAGAACATATCAAACCTTCGAAGAAAGACTGGGACTTTCCCATCACCGAAGCTGACAAGTCGAACGTCGTTGCCATCTTGACTAAAGATGATTATTGAGATAAGATTCATGGTTTATCAGCGAGCTGAGTAGCCTTAGAAGCTCCAGTGCTTGGCCTATAAGCCTAAATTGTATAATCCAATCCTGTATGGTTTATTAGAGGATATCAATACATATACTCGCCTGAGAAGTGATCCACGAAAACCTCAAACATCAAGTTGATATGAAAATAAGATAATTGCTTAAAGGCAATAATGAATTAATCAAGAAACTTTCTTCCTTGATTCCTACCTTGCTATAATGTATGGTTTAATTAAGAATCATAGACCCATTTCCTATTCAGTGGGATCTACATCATTTAGTTTGTCAAAATAACTTGTCAGTATTCTCAGGCCATTAACTGGCACAACATCTCGTTCTTATATCAAAAACGATATTGATTTAGTGGACAAACTCTGTAGCGTCCAGCTTACCAGTTCTGATGTGTCATCATTCACCAAAGTCTCTGTTGATCATTTGTTTGAGTTTCTGCGGAGGAGCAAAAAAAAAAAAAAGATTAGTTAACCATTGCCTATGTTAAAAACTATAAGTTTCATTTCATTGATAGTTTCTTCACACAGCAGTTTGGTATGTGAGGATGGGAAATCCACTCTCAGCCTTCCTAAGTAATTAATACATGGAATATTTTGAAAGCAGGATACATTATAACACCTTACCTCGTAATATCAAATGGTACAGAAATGATGATATTGTTTGTGGCCGGTTGATAAAGATGAAAATCTATGATTTAAGTTTTTGGTATATTCCCTGAAGCTCATTCTTGAAACCGAGACAGACAATGCATTGGCATACTTAGACCGTGATATCCATAGAGTTGAAAATAACCTAAAATTTAGTATATATCGTAAACCCATAAATTTCCTCATATATTTACATCTTCTCTACTCATCACAATAAAGAGAAACATTCTGTATTTTCATTAATGTTTCTTACAGCATTTCGCATATGTAACCTAGAATTCATGGATGGTGAACTCTGCGATATCTGTAACATTGGTTATAGATTACAGAATCCCAAACATTTCTTTCATTAAGCTTGTAATTTTGCAAGAAAGTCTTTTTACAATGTTCAGCCCAAAGACTAACCAACATGTGAACAAAAAACTTGTTAGTATTGCCCTATTGTGAGAACTTGCTCAATGTTCCAGTTTTGTTAAAAAAAAAAAATAGTATCAATATAGTCTTCAGCAATATTGATACGGTTGGGGAAAGTCTTATCAAAAAGTTCTGTAACTTCTCAGAAAGATTGTGCGTTCAATATCCTCTGTAAAGAGTGTGATCAGTTTTACACTGGTCAAACTGGTAAGCTTCTTGATATCAGGGTAAAACAACATAAAAACAATGTTAGGTTTGGTCAAGAATGTAAAGCAATATTTGTCTATCTCAAAGACTGTGGTCATCAAATTGACTGGAGCAATAACTTGGTAATGGATAGAAATATTGTTGAATCGTCTCTTATCAAACAAAGTAGAGATATAAGTATGAATTAGAATGTTGGCTTTTGTAACTAGATAACTTAATAAGTGAAAGTATTGTGAATATGTTTCCCAGAACATAGATTAACCTGAGCTTGTGACTTGAGAGAGGTGAGGTCGTGGAGGGTGACCTGTGACCTTATCCCTTCACCTGTTTCTTGATTCACTTTTCGGGGGCCCCGCCCAGTGGCGGCTGGTATATCATATTCTGGTTCTGTCTGTCTGTACTCAGACTTGACAATGTATTATACGAAAGCGCTTGACAATCCGTATTTTCAGTTTCCTTGTGGTTCTATATGCATATATATATATATATATATATATATATATATATATATATATATATATATATATATATATATATATATATATATATATATATATATATATATGTATATATGTATGGGGATAAGGGAGAAAGAATACTTCCCACGTATTCCCTACAAGGAAAGACTTTACTTGTGTTTCCCTAACCTTCTCATGATCGCCACTACATTCCTTAGAACCCTTCAACACACTTCCTCCCAGACTCCTCAACTCCAGCGGCCCGTCTCTCCTCCAGCCACCAGCCATGAGGATAGGTAACCCACAGCTTTACCTCACAGCCGCCACTACTGGAGGCCAGCGGTGCTGCTCTCCCCTCACTACCTCTGTACCCAGTCCCTGATCATGGCCCAGGGATCTTGTGTGTCACTGATGTAACTAAATCATTCTTTCTTGTCGTGTCTGAATCTGTGGGTAGATGGTATACCGCTAGTGGATGTTCACTGGTATACCTAGCACTAAAGTATACTCTATCAAGTAAAGTAAACTCTATCAAGATTTAGTATAACAGGCATTATATTATGCTTATATCTTGAACATTTGAATGAAATGTACTTAGATCTAGAAACTCTCCCATATGAATATACTTAACTCTGTCATATCTGGCTCTAAAGTATACTTTGATTTAGTATAACTGACACCAAAGTATGATAACATCTAAAATACCAGGAATTATGGTGTACTTTGATCTTATTGACGATTTGGGGAATATTCATTCTTCCACTTAGCAACAGTAACACAATTCAGTATATTTTGCAACTATCATACTCCAGTTTTTTGTATTGCAGTGGTCAAACTTTGAGCTTGTATAGAAGGCATTTAGTTCATCCATAATCTATGTTGCAGGCAACACTCACCTTATGTTGAAGGCCTTGTGTTTCTCTTTCCTTTGTGTTGGTGGCGGTGTGTTCCTAATCTGTGCTGAAGGCCTTCTATTTTCCTTCCTTTGTGCTGTTAGTACCGTGTTGTTATCTCGTGTTGAAAGTCTTGTATTTCTCCTTCCTTTGTGCTGCGAGCACAGTGTGCTAAGCTTATGTTGAATGCCTTGTGTTTCAATTACCTTTGTGTTGAAGGCACTACGTTTCACTTTCCTTTGTGTTGAGGGCCATGTTCTTCACTTTCCTTTGTGTTGAAGGCACAACGTTTCACTTTCCTTTGTGTTGAGGGCCATGTTCTTCACTTTCCTTTGTGTTGAAGGCATTACCTTTCACTTGCCTTTGTGCTGAAGGCATTACGCTCCACTTTCCTTCGTGTTAAAGGCATTGCGTTCCACTTTCCTTTGTGTTGAGGGCCTTGTGTTTCAGTTTCCTTTGTGTTGAAGGCATTACGTTTCACTTTCTTTTGTGTTCAAGGCATTATGTCTCACTTCCCTTTGTATTGAAGACCTCGTGTTTCACCTTCCTTTGTGTTGACAGCATTACGTTTCACTTTCCTTTGTGTTGAAGGCCTTGTGTTTCACTTTCCTTAGTGTTGAAGGCCTTGTGTTTCACTTTCCTTTGTGTTGAAGGCCTTGTGTTCCACTTTCCTTTGTGTTGAAGGCCTTGTGTTTCACTTTCCTTTGTGTTGAAGGCCTTGTGTTCCACTTTCCTTTGCGTTGAAGGCCTTGTGTTTCACTTTTCCTTGTGTTCAAGGCATTACGTCTCACTTCCTTTTGTGTTGAAGACCTTGTGTTTCACCTTCCTTTGTGTTGACAGCATTACGTTCCACTTTCCTTTGTGTTGAGGGCCTTGTGTTTCACTTTCCTTTGTGTTGAAGGCCTTGTGTTTCACTTTCCTTTGTGTTCAAGGCATTACGTCTCACTTTCCTTTGTGTTGAGGGCCTTGTGTTCCACTTTCCTTTGTGTTCAAGGCCTTGTGTTTCACTTTCCTTTGTGTTGAAGGCCTTGTGTTTCACTTTCCTTTGTGTTCGAGGCCTTGTGTTTCACTTTCCTTTGTGTTCAAGGCCTTGTGTTCCACTTTCCTTTGTGTTGAGGGCCTTGTGTTTCACTTTCCTTTGTGTTGAAGGCCTTGTATTCCACTTTCCTTTGTGTTCAAGGCCTTGTGTTTCACTTTACTTTGTGTTCAAGTCATTACGTCTCACTTTCCTTTGTGTTGAGGGCCTTGTGTTTCACTTTTCCTTTGTGTTGAAGGAATTCTAACAAATGACATTTAGGGAAGCAGTATTTCCTCCCCACCTCTTACAATCTCTGAGGGAGTTATATACCATATACACCTCACCAGGGAAGCTTTATACTACCATCATAACATTACTGAACGGCTGGTAATTCCATTGCAATATACTGCAAGTCTAATATCAAGTTATCTTTGTTATCTAATTAATAATCCTCTGAATTTTCTTCCTTTTTTTTTGCGGTAATGATATTTTCACTGCGACACGTCTCTCTCTCTCTCTCTCTCTCTCTCTCTCTCTCTCTCTCTCTCTCTCTCTCTCTCTCTCTCTCTCTCTCTCTCTCTCTCTCTCTCTGGTACGAGCATTATAAGCTTTATCTGTAATGTAAATGTTACATGCTTTCTCTGTGTCACAAGCATTACATTTTTCATAGAGTATGAATGCTAAACTTTTTCTGTCACAAGCAACGTAGTTTCTGTGTATTGCTGAACGTTACATACTTTCTCTGTGCCACTAGGTATTATACTTTCTATCTGATATAGATATTACTTACTCTCATTGTCACAAGTATTATTATTTCTGTATGTTGTATATGATAAAAAAAATTTCCTTTTAGCACAAAATTATACTTTCTGTACCTAATGAATGTTACATTTTTTTATTCTCTATGTTAAAAGCTTAATACGATCATTATTCACTTTTGTTACAAGTGTCTCAAACTTACTATATTTGTGTTACAAGTATCTTAAACTTACTATCTTTGTATTACAAGTATCCCAAACTTACTATCTTTGTGCTACAATTATCTCAAACTTACTGGCTTTGTGTTACAGGTATCTCAAGCTTATCATCTTTGTGTTACAAGTATCTCAAACTTTCTATCTTTGTCTTACAAGCATCCCAAGCATACTATCTTTGTGCAACAATTATCTCAAACTTACTGTCTTTGTCTTACAAGAATCTCAAACTTACTTTGTGTTGCAAGTATCTCAAACATACTATCTTTGTGTTACAAGTATCCCAAACTTACTATCTTTGTTCTACTATTATCTCAAGCTTACTATCTTTGTCCTACAAGTATCTCAAGCTTACTTTGTGTTACAAGTATCTCAAACTTACTATCTTTGTGTTACAAGTATCTCAAACATATTTTTGTGTTACAAGTATCCCAAACTTACTCTCTTTGTGTTGCAAGTATCTCAAACTTACTATCTTCGTGTTACAAGTATCTCAAACTTATTATCTTTTTGCTTCAAGTATCTCATGCTTACTATATTTGCGTTAAAAGTACTCAATCTTACTAACTTTGTGTTACAAGTTTCTAAAACTGACTGTCTTTGTGTTACAAGTACCTCAGTCTTACTATATTTGTGTTACAAGTATCTCAAACTTACTATCTTTGTGTTACAAGTATCTCAATCTTGCTATATTTGTGTTACAAGCACATCAGTCTTACTATCTTTGTGTTACAACTATTTCAAACTTACTATTTTTATGTTACAAGTATCTCAAACTTACTATCTTTGCGTTACAAGTATTTCAGTCTTACTATCTTTGTGTTACAAGTATATCAATCTTACTATCCTTGTGTTACAACTATTTCAAACTTACTATTCTTGTGTTTCAAGTATCTCAAACTTACTATCTTTGTGTTACAAGTATCTCAAACTTAGTCTTTTGTGTTATGAAGTATCTCTAACTTACTATATTTATGTTATAATTATCTCAAACTTACTATATTTGTGTTACAAGTATTTCAAACTTACTGTCGTTGTGTTACAAGTATCTCAATCTTACTATCTTTGTGTTACAAGTGTATCAAACGTACAATCTTTGTGATACAAGTATCTCAAACTCACTATCCTTGTGTTATAATTATTTCAATCTTACTATGTTTGCGTTACAAATATCTCAAATTTACTATCTTTGTGTTGCATCTCAAACCTACTATCTTTGTGTTACAAGTATCTCAATCTTACTATCTTTGTGTTACAAGTATCTCAAGCGTACTACCTTTGTGTTACAAGTATCTCAAACTTGCTATCTTTATGTTGCAAGGATCTGAAACTATCTTTTTGTTACAAGTATTTCAATTTTACTCTCTTTGTGTCACAATCATCTCAATATTACAATCTTTGTGTTACAAGTATATCAAACTTACTTTGTGTCACAAGTATCTCAGTCTTACTATCTTTAAGTCACAAGTATCTCAATCTTACTATCTTTGTGTTACAAGTATCTCAACTTACTTTGTGTTACAAGTATCTCAAACTTACTATCTTTGTGTTACAAGTATCTCAATTTTAATATCTTTGTGTCACAAATATTGAAATCTTGCTCTCGTTGTGTTACAAGTATATCAATCTTGCTATCTTTCTTACAAGTATGTCAAACTTCCTATCTTTGTGTTACAAGTGTCTCCAACTTTCTTTGTGTTACTGATATCTCAAATGTACTATCTTTGAGTTACAAGCATCTCAAACTTACAATCTTTGTGTTATAAGTATGTCAATCTTACAATCTTTGTGTTACAAGTATCTCAAACTTACTACCTTTGCGTTATAAGTATCTCAATCTTACTATCTTTGTGTTACAAGTATCTCAAACTTACTATCGTTGTGTTACAAGCATCTCAAGCCTACTATCTTTGTATTACAAGTATTTCAAACTTACTATGTTTGTGTTACAAGTATCTCAAACTTACTATCTTTGTGTTACAAGTGTCTCACTCTTACTATTTTTGTGGTACAAGTATCTTAAACGTTCTATATTTGTGTTGCAAACATCTCAAACGTACTATGTGTCACAATATCTCAACCTTACATTCTTTGTGTTACAAGTATCTCAAACTTACTATCTTTGTGTTACAAGTATCTCAAACTTACTATCTTTTTGTTGCAAGGCTTTCAAACTTACTATCCTTTTGTTACAAGTATCTCAAACTTACTATCTTTGTGTTACAAGTACCTCAAACTTACTATCTTTGTGTTACAAGCATCTCAAACTTACTATCTTTGTGTTGCAAGGCTTTCAAACTTACTATCCTTTTGTTACAAGTATCTCAATCTTTCTATCTTTGTGTCACAAGTATCTCAGTCTTACTATCTTTGTGTTACATGTATCTCAAATTCACTTTGTGTTATAACTATTTCAAATGTGCTATTTTGTGTTACAAGCATCTCAAACATACTATCTTTGTGTTATACGTATCTCAATCTTGCTATCTTTGTGTTACAAGTATGTCAAACGTACCATCTTTGTGTTACAAGTGTTTCAAACGTACTATCTTTGTGTTAAAAATATCTCAATCTTGCTATCTTTGTGTTACAAGTAAATCTAACTCACTATCTTTGCGTTACAAACATCTCAAACGTACTATATTTGTGTTACAAGTATCTCACACGTACTATCGTTGTGTTACAAGTATCTCAAATGTACAATGTTTGTGTTAAAAGTACCTCAAACTTACTATCTTTTTGTTACAATTATCTCAATCTTGCTATCTTTGTGTTACAACTATATCAAACATTATTTTTGTGTTACATGCGTCTCAAACTTATAATCGTTGCGTTAAAAGTGTCTGAAACTTACTACTCTTTGTGTTACAAGTATCTCAATCTTGCTATCTTAGTGTTACAAGTATCTCAAACTTACTTTGTGTTCCGGGCTCCAGATGCAGATTTTTCTGATGTTATTTGTGCCGGATGCTTATAGTGTGCTACAAATGTGACGTGTTTACTTTACGTTACAAGCGTCACATGTCTATTCCCAGCTGTTACATGACTTACATATATATCTTGTCTCAAAGGTCTATACTGCTGCCTACTTGACGTTACATGCGTCACACATCTACATTCTCTATGTTACTAACGTCACACGCATTTCATGTACGTCATAAGACCCATACTCCTACGTTCTCTATGTTACAAGCGTCACACACCTGTACCATCAATGTTGCACGTGTCACACACTTACAGTCTCTGTTACAAGCATCACAGCAGCATCGATCACTTTGTGATATGCGTCACATACCTATGATATAATCCATGTTTTACAAACATCACATTCCCCACTCTGTGTTGCCGATGTCACACACTTTGTTTGTGATGCAAGTGTCACGCGGTTACTCTATTCTTGTTACAAGCGTTACTCTCCTACTCCACATACATTACAAGCAAAACGCTGTTACTCTGTGTTGCAAGCGTCACGCATTTTCTGACGCTCTGCGTTACAGACGTCATATCAACTGTGTTGAGAGAAGACGTAACGCTTTCTGTGTTCCAATCATCACATTATTTACTTTGCTTGTGTTTGTTACAAGCATCTCTCTCTCTCTCTCTCTCTCTCTCTCTCTCTCTCTCTCTCTCTCTCTCTCTCTCTCTCTCTCTCTCTCTCTCTCTCTCTGTTGCAAGCGTGACACGGTCACTTTACGTTCTTTATTCGCCAAGCGTCACATTTATGCCTTTCTAGCGTAACACACCTACCTTCTCTGTGTTGTACATAATGCAGTCTCAACTCCCTTAACGTTACGAGTATCAAACACTTAGGCGTCACACAATAACTCCCCTTATGTTATAATCGTAACACACTGTCTCCTTGAATCATAAGCGTTACACACTAACTCTCTTCGTGCTACAAGCGTCACTTACACTTACTTCCCTTCCTTCCCACTACGAGCGTCACACACACTAACTCTCCTCGCGTTATGACCGTCACACAATAGTTTTCCCTTTTCCCTCAGTGTGATTCATCCCCCCCCCCCCCACACACACACACTTCTGTCGCGTTCCAGACACTTTGTACCAACTCTCTCTCCCCAGCGTCGAGTCAATACTTTTACTTCCCAAAGTATCAGAGGAGAAAAATATTAGGGCGTCCTTGGCACTGTTCGGAACATAAATCCGGATTGTGTAGTTGAGATCGGGGGGAGGGGGTCTTATTTCAGTCTTAGTTCAGGGTCTTATTCTCATTCGCTTTGTATTTCCGGTCTCGCTAGTTTCGTGATGTTAAAAGATGGCTTAACGTTACTTTATTACGATCGAAACTCCATTTCCTTTCTTGACTGCCTCTGAAGAAGGGGATATCTTTTTCTGTAAGAATTGGAAGATGAAAATTTTGTGTATATCATTTTTCCATCTTTTAGACATACCACATGTTTATTGCTCTTCGATAAAGATGTCTTCTTCTCTCTTTTTACGCTATTTTTAAGCTAGCTTGATATGAACCCTCTTGCTCAATAGCTATCATCATTTTTCGAGATATTGGGGTGAAGGGAAGGACTTCGTAGAGGTTGAAGAAGATGAAGAAATAAAAAGGAAAACTAAGAGGGATTTTATATATATATATATATATATATATATATACAAAAATTTTTTCTTTTTTTTTCTTAACTTGATGGCCATTCCTCGAGTTAACGAGGTAGCGCCAGGAACAGACGAAGAAAGGCCACATTCGCTCACATTCATTCTCTAGCTGTCATGTGTAATGGACCGAAAGCACAGCTCCCTATCCACATCCAGGCCCACAGACCTTTCCATGGTTCCCCGGACGCTTCACAGGCCCCGGTTCAGTCCACCGACAGGATATCATATATCACATCGTTCCAATTCACTCTCTTCCATTCACGCTTTTCAAACACCTGTATGTTCAGGCCCCGGTCGCTCTAAAACTTTTTCACTCCATCCTTTCATCTTCAATTTGGTCTCCCGCTTCTCCTTGTTCCCTCCACTTCTGACACATATATCCTCTTCGTCAATCTTTCCTCACTCATTCTCTCCATTTGTCCGAACCTTTTCAGCACACCCTCTTCAACTCTCTCAGCCCCTTTCTTCATATTACCTACCACACATCTCACTTACCCTTTCATTACTTACTCGATCAAATCACCTCACACCACATACTGGCCTCAAACATTTCATTTCCAACACATCCACTCTCCTACGCAGCCATTTCTACAGCACATGCTTTGCACCCACAAAACATTGTTGGTACAACTAATCTTTCAAAAGTAACCATTTTTGCCCTTCCAGATAACATTCTTTCTTTTCATACATTATTCAGCGCCCCAGAACCTTCGACCCCTTCCACACCTTATGACCCACTTCTTCCATGATTCCACTTCCTGGTATGTCTACTTGCAGACAACTAGAGCACTTCACTTTCTCCAGTTTTCTCCCTTGAAACTCACATCTCAACTCTCAACATTATTTCGCACACTCTTCCAAACTCAGTCACTAACTTCTGCAGTTTCTCACTCGAATCCTCTATCAGTGCTGTATCATCAGCAAACAACAAGTGACTCACTTCCCAGACCCTCTCATCCCTACAGACTCGTCCCTCGCTCCAAGACTCTTACATTTACCTCCCTCACCACCTCATCCATAAACATACTGAAGAACCATGGTGACACCACAGACCCCTACTGCAGACCAACCTTCGCTTGGAAACATTCGTTCTCCTCTCTCCCTGCTCGTACACAAGCCTAACACCCTTTGAGACCTTCCACAAAGCATCTTTATGAACTCTATCTTATGGTTTCTCCAGATCCATTAATTCCACATACAGATTCATTTCTTTTTCTAAGTATTTCTTACATACATTCATCAAAGTAAACACCTGATCCACACATCCTCTACCACTTCTGAAACCACGCCGCTCCTCTCAGTCAATACCCTCCCATACGACTTACCAGATACACGTATACCGCTGTAGTTTGAGTACTCACCTTTATCCCCCCCCCCCCCCCGTCCAACTTTGCCTTTATAAAGTGGCATTATACATGTATTCCGTCAATCCTAAGGCACCTCACAATGATCCATACAACCAACCAATCAACAACACAATCACCCCGTCTCTTAATAGATTTAACTGCAGTATCATCCATTCCAGCCGCCTTACCACGTTTCATCTTCCGCAAGGCTTTCACCACTTTTTCTCTCTTCACCAAACACGTTCCATAACTCTCACTTCTCATACCACACCAGCCAGAACTCTTTACATCTGCCACTCTGTCATTAAACATTTAACAATCCTTCAAAATACTCACACATCATCACTTTCTGTTATCACTTCCCCTTCTGCCCCCTTCACCGATGTTCCCATTTGTTCTCTTATTTTTAGCACATTATTACCTGTTTCCAAGACATCTTATTCTCCCTAAAGTCATTAATACTCGCTCATCCCAACTCACTTTTGTCCCCCTTTTGCACCCCAGCACCTTATTGACCTCCTGCCGCTTTCTTTTATACACTCTAGTTATTTACACTCCTTCCCTGTAAGCACCGCCCAAATGCCTCTGTTTTTCACTAGCAATTCTACTTCTTCATCCCACCACTCACTAACCTTTCTAACCTGTCCACCTCCCACCTTTCGCATGCCACATGCTTCTCTCGCACATGCCATCACTGCTTCCTTAGATACCTCCCATTCCTCACCCCTCTCCCTTAACTTCATTCACTCTCACCCGCTCCCTTAACTTCATTTACTCTCATCTTTTGCATTTTACACTTAATTTCTCCCCGTACATCTTCACACAAGTCTCCTTTCCAAGCTCACTTTCATCATTCTTTACTCACCGACATTGTTTCCTCTTTTTTCAAAAGCCTTTTCAAATCGCCAACTGATGTCCCTTACAAAATGCATGCATGTTTTACGTATAAACATCCAAAGTCCTACACGTGTAAGAATTACTGATTTAATTCAGCTCTATGTTTCAGGCACCACTTTGCCCACTTTCAGGTACGTATTGAAAACAGAAATCCTTTCATAGCAAAACTGAAATTCAAGACTGTACAAAAGAGCTTATTAAACGTTTTCTAAAAATCCTTTGAATGAAATATGATTATAAGTAAAAGGTAAGATACACTTGCATATTTCATACAATATATGAATAGCTCAAGGCTTTGTGCTGTTTGTACATTTCATGAAATTTGCAAGCGTATTTTACCTGTTGATTTATAATCATACGTCAGTCAGATGATTTTCATAAAACATTTAGTGAAGGGGTTTTTTTGATAGCTTCCTGAAGATGGTTTAAGGTGCTGCCCGAAACATGCAGTTGAATGAAATTAATAATTTCTACACCTAGAGCACTTTGGCCTTAGTCCTAGGATTCATTTATTCACAAGTTCTCAAATATTCGAGTGAAATTTACTCTGGTTGGTGTCTGTTTCAGTACTGACTCAATGCCTTGATCGTTATTCGAAACTGTGATTCGTCAACACGCTTGAACAAAATCTACATGACTGTCAAAAGAAATCACAAACACATTTAAGAATTCGTCCAAATGACTGATAAAAACAATAAATCGTTATTTATCTGTGGAAAATCATTTTAGTCGCAGCAGAAATATAGTGATGTCAAATAACAGAAAACACGTTGATATCATGGGGGAAATTGATGTAACTTAGGGTTATCTTGCAGTGTACAAGGTTACAGCGATGTTATTGCAATTCAATCCAAGTGCGAATTGTTTGATATGTACGGATTCAAGTATTTTGATGTTTAATTCATTGTTAATCTTTATTTCTGAAAAGTTTTTAGAAAGTGATTTGTGATTGCAATGGTGCCAGTGTTCCCTAATTGATGACTGCGGTGGGTTTGTTATGAGCTTGTCAGTACTGCAAGATCGACCTAGGTTCTCATTAATTCTAATATGCTTAATGTACGTAGTAGTATTACCAAAACTCCCAACATTGCAGTATGGACATGGAAATGTACATGAGTTCCTTGGGTACCGGCTCCAAAGTTTTGAAAAAGACGAGCTGATTGTACATGAGTTTGTGAATATAATTCCGGATGAGGTGTTTGGATAAGAGAAAGTAATTCTGGGACCTGTTTTCTAACGCTGAAACTAGCATGTTCATTAGAAGGAAGTTCACTATAACCATCATCTATAGCAACATTCGCTACATTGCTTTGTATGTTGATATTTTTGTTGACAAATGACATTCACGAGCCAAGATAAGGGCACTGATATTTTTTTTTACTTCTGTTTGAAGAGTGACCAGATGGAACCAATATGATAACCTCTGTTTATAAGTGCTTTGATGATATTGGCTTAGGATAAGTATAGTACAAAGGAAAAATCATTCTATACTAGTCCTGTAAATGTAGGTTTACGATAGACAATGATACTGAACTTGTTAGTGATAAGTGTGATAGATAACTCCAAGATATATAATGAATTGTTATGTCCTCTCTCAAGCTGTAAATTTGATGTTTGTTAAAGTATCGTTGGATATACTGTATATGGGATGGGTCACTATGTGTTACATCTCTTGTTACCACAAAGGTTTGAACTGAGGTGACATACGTCCACGTTGAGCCATATCTTTTCATAGTGACGAAGGAAAGCATTCGCCAGAGTTGGGCCTCGAGTGAGCCCATGGCAACTCCATCAGTCTGCGTGTGTAACTGTTTATCAGGTGTAAGATAGGAGTCCTAAATTGTCACTTCCAGAAGCGTTCAAATTCTTTCTTTGTTAGATTTAGTAAGGTACTTGCTTCTTCGAACGAGGTTTATATACATATGTGTGTTCTTTCAGTTTACAGGATGTTGGTAAAAATAGATTGTGTTAAAGTCTGCCATAGTAACGAGAGACTTGCATTGTGTTCTAGCTATTTTCTTTTTTTTTTCATAAATCAAAGGAGTTCTTTACCGAAAAAGTATGAGATGCAGGATGCTATGTTATAAGAACTGATTATTTGATAAGTTTATAGTTAATAGTTCCTGTTTTGCTGATGACATAGTAGGTCTAGCACGAATTGCTGAAGAAGGCCATTACAATGTACCTGTGCTGATCCTAATGCAAACATGTTAATAATTTCCTTTGTTATGTTGTATATTTTACATTTCTAAAGTACCTGTTCAATTCATTTTGCTATCTGATTATCTGTGAAAAATCTTCTAAGTTGATTTTCCTAAGTTTGCAGTAATCACTGACAATGACTTCTGCTTTGTTGATGTAATATGACCCATCTAAGATTACCATCACTATACCTTTGCTCGCTCAAGGAATGTAGATATTTCCATCAACTTGAAGAATGGGAAGCAAAACGAGTTTTCCTTCGTGTGGGTTTAGGATGTCCCAGCCGACCTGGCCCACAGTGTGTGGGTGGAGATGTGAGCCTAGAGCTCGAGTAGCAACTTCGGAGAGACAGTGATTGCCTCACCAGTCGTCCAGGAGTTTACCTATTTCTCTCGTTATCCAGGGTTCCGGTATCAGGTGTGCTGTGGTAATATATATATATTTATATATTCTTTCTTTTTCTTTTATTATTTTCTCTATGCTTTAATCAAGGCACGGCCTGGATGTGGATTTTTGTTCCTGACTGTAACCTCTAACATAAAGAAAAAATAATATATATATATATATATATATATATATATATATATATATATATATATATATATATATATATATATATATATATATATATATATATTATCCCTGGGGATAGGGGAGAAAGAATACTTCCCACGTATTCCCTACGTGTCGTAGAAGGCGACTAAAAGGGGAGGGAGCGGGGGCTGGAAATCCTTCCCTTTCATTCTTTTTTTTTTTTCTTAATTTTCCAAAAAAAAGGGAACAGAGAAGGGGGCCAGGTGAGGATATTCCCTCAAAGACCCAGTCCTCTATTCTAAACGCTACCTAGCGAACGCGGGAAATGGCAAATAGTATGTTTCCAAAAGAAGGAACAGAGGGGGCCAGGTGAGGATATTCCGAAAAAGGCCCAGTCCTCTGTTCTTAACGCTACCTCGCTAATGCGGGAAACGGCGAATAGTTTGAAAAAAAAAAAAAATATATATATATATATATATATATATATATATATATATATATATATATATATATATATATATATATATATATATCACCCATCCGGTGTTCCCAGTCTCCGCTTACACGTAATTACTTCGCTACTGAGAAATCACCTGAGGTTAACCTCTGTAACTGTCAGTGGATGGAGAGGAGTACGGTCTTGTCGAGGACCATCTCGCGTCGAAGGAACCCATCCTTTCCCTGCTCGTGCATGGAAGGCAGGCCTGATGTTGTAAGTGCACGGTGAAAGGGTTTCTATGGTCGCATGATAATGATAGTAATATAGTAATAATGATGATGATGAGAATAGTAATGATTGATAATATTAATGATAATGATAATAATAACAATAATAATAATAATAATAATAATAATAATAATGATAATAATGATAATAATAATAATGATAATAATAATAATAATAATGATAATAATAATAATAATAATAATAATAATAATAATAATAATAATAATAATAATAATAACAATAATAATAATAATAATAATAATTATAATAATAATAATAATATTAAAAAAGGGGGTGACTGTATTGTTGACTGGTTGGTAAGGTTATTTAATGTATGTATGACTCATGGTGAGGTGCCTGAGGATTGGCGGAATGCGTGCATAGTGCCATTGTACAAAGGCAAAGGGGATAAGAGTGAGTGCTCAAATTACAGAGGTATAAGTTTGTTGAGTATTCCTGGTAAATTATATGGGAGGGTATTGATTGAGAGGGTGAAGGCATGTACAGAGCATCAGATTGGGGAAGAGCAGTGTGGTTTCAGAAGTGGTAGAGGATGTGTGGATCAGGTGTTTGCTTTGAAGAATGTATGTGAGAAATACTTAGAAAAGCAAATGGATTTGTATGTAGCATTTATGGATCTGGAGAAGGCATATGATAGAGTTGATAGAGATGCTCTGTGGAAGGTATTAAGAATATGTGGTGTGGGAGGCAAGTTGTTAGAAGCAGTGAAAAGTTTTTATCGAGGATGTAAGGCATGTGTACCTGTAGGAAGAGAGGAAAGTGATTGGTTCTCAGTGAATGTAGGTTTGCGGCAGGGGTGTGTGATGTCTCCATGGTTGTTTAATTTGTTTATGGATGGGGTAGT